>NC_036842.1:30742003-30761035 GCF_002910315.2 Salvelinus sp. IW2-2015
ACTACACCTCTCCCAATAATTCCTTCCAATATATTCCCAGGTTAAACTACACCCTCATCCCCAATATATGCCAGTAATACTACACCTCATCCCCAATATAATTCAGTTAATACTACACCTCATCCCCAATATATCAGTAATACTACACACTCATCCCCAATATATTCCAGTAATACTACACCCTCATCCCCAATATATTATTAATACTACACACAACTCACCCCCAATATATCTCAGATAATACTATTACACTAACATCCCCAATATATTCCAGATAATTACTACACCCTCATCCCACATATATTCCAGATAATACTACACACTCATCCCCCAATAATTCCAGGTAATACTACACTACTAACCCTCATCCCCAAATATTCCAGTTAATACTACACCTTCATCCCCCAATATATTTCCGGTAATACTTACAAAATTACTAACACCTCATCCCCAATATATTCCAGTTAATACTACACACTTATCCCAATATTCAGTAATACTTACACATTACTACACCTCATCCCCAATATAATTCCAGGATAATTACTACACCCATCATCCCCAAATATACCAGAGTAATACTACCCTCATCCCAATATATCAGTAATAGTACACCCTCATCCCCAATATATTCCAGATAATTACTACGCCACTCATTCACCCCAATATATTCCAGGCTAATACTAACACATTACTACACCGGCTCATCCCCAATATATTCCAGGTAATACTACACCCTCATCCCCAACATATACCAGATAATCCCTCAGATAAGCCCTCAAACCATCATGGTCACCTAATAATCCCCAGTTTACAATTGGCTCATTCATCCCCCTCCTCTCCCCTGTAACTATTCCCCAGGTCGTTGCTGCAAATGAGAACGTGTTCTCAGTCAACTTACCTGGTAAAATAACGGTAAAATAAAAATAAAAAATAAAATAATACTACGCCCTCATCCCCAACATATACCAGATAATACTACACCCTCATCCCCAACATATACCAGATAATACTATGCCCTCATCCCCAATATATTCCAGTTAATACTACACACTCATCCCCAATATACTCCAGATAATACTACACCCACATCCCCAATATATTCCAGGTATTACTTCACATTACTACACCCTCATCCCCAATATTTTCCAGTTAATACTACACACTCATCCCCAATATATTCCAGGTAATTCTACACATTACTACACCCTCATCCCCAATATATTCCAGATAATACTACACCCTCATCCCCAATATACTCCATGTAATACTGCACACTCATCCCAGATATATTCCAGGTAATACTACACATTACTACACCCTCATCCCCAAAATTTTCCAGTTAATACTACACACTTACCCCCAATATATTCCAGTTAATACTACACCCTCATCCCCAATATATTCCATGTAATACTACACCCTCATCCTCAATATATTACAGGTATTACTACACATTACTACACCCTCATCCCCAATATATTCCAGATAACCTAAAGAAAATACACATTATTACAGACAGTGATGCCCTCATCTGTCTCTGTCTTTTGATTAATTGACCATTTTAAAATACATTACAACCCCAACTTATGGACACAATGCATTTGAAGATGACACTAAAGTTAATAATAATTAAAAAAATATTTTCATTGTGGTCCTCTTATTAACAATTATGTAGATGAATAAAACAGCGGTTGATGATGATCATCGTAGAATTCCTTCACAACGGACTGTGCCCATTCATGATGAAGACCGGTGCATCTGCTGGCAACACATTTGAGTTAGATGATAGTGATGCCAGGTGATGCCATGACGTTAAAGCTGTTTTCTTGCCGACTCTAATGTTATCCCCGGCCTCTTTACAGCCGGTGATAGTAATGGAGTTGGCTTGATGGCCAGTGGTGTCAGAGCCAGTTGGAAAAGCAACCTCCCAACTATGGTATCTTTGAACCAATTATAGACATCTTCATAGATTTACAGTACCTTACATACTTGGCAGCAGTATAGTGTGGTACGACCACTACTGTCTTATAGTATGTAATAGGATGCTGGTGTTACAGCATTGTAATAAGGATATTTGTGTGTTTGTGTGTATATAGAAACTCCAGGAGATGGAGGAGAGGCGAATCGAGAGGGTGGGTGTGTCCATGAAGACATACGCAGAGGTGGACCGTGAGGTGCTGCCTATCGTAGGGAAATGTCTAGACGGAATGACCAAGGCTGCTGAGTCCATCGAGCCAAAGACTGTGAGTACGCACGCACACACATGTGCAAGATTGTGTGTACAGTCTTCTTCCAGGTTAGAACCATGTGGGTACTATGTGTTGTTGATGGTATTCCTCCCTCACTAGAGTCCAGGCTCTTGGCCTTACAAAATTCAGAGATACTGAGGTATTTGCCTCACCCATCCACCTCAAATGCTCATCTGTTAAATCATAACAAGACCTGGGATTAAAACGGGTGAGAATACTTTCTTTGGAGCCTTCTCACTCACTCAGCCGCTTGACTCAGCCAATCATCTCTGGGCTAATTTAAGCCCCATCCCTTGACACTCCCACAGTTAATTGTTTCAGAGAGAGAGCTGGGAAAACAGCAATGTAACAGGAGCAATAATGAGAGAAAGAGAGGCCTATGGAGAGAAAGAGAGGCCTATGGAGAGAAAGAGAGGCCTATAGAGAGAGAGAGAGAGAGAGAGAGAGAGAGAGAGAGAGGTACAGATATGGAGAAAGAAAGCTTGCTTTGAGAGCTGATAAATTTCACTCACAATCCTCCCTCCCTCCCTCCTCTCTCTCTCTCCCTGCCCCTCCCTCCCCTACATATTTACAGTGCATTCGGAAAGAAGTCAGACCCCTTGACTTTTTCCACACTTTGTTACATTACAGCCTTATTCTAAAATGTATTAAATCGTTTTTTCCCCTCATCAATCTACACATAATCACCCATAATGACAAAGCAAAAGCAGGTTTTTAGAATTAGTTGCAAATTCATAAAAAAGAAAGAACCAAAATATTACATTTCCATAAGTATTCAGACCCTTTACTCAGTTCTTTGTTGAAGCACCTTTGACAACGATTACAGCCTCGAGTCTTTTTGGGTATGACGCTACAAGCTTGGCACACCTGTATTTGGGGAATTTCTCCCATTCTTCTCTGCAGATCCTTTCAAGGAGGTTGGATGGGGAGTGTCACTGCACAGCTATTTTCAGGTCTCCAGAGATGTTAGATTGGGTTCAAGTCTGGGCTCTGGCTGGGCCACTCAAAAGACATTCAGAGACTTGCGCCAAAGCCACTCGTTGTCTTGGCTGTGTGCTTAGGGTTGTTGTCCAGTTGGAAGGTGAACCTTCGCCCCAGTCTGAGGTCCTGAGTGCTCTGGAGCAGGTTTTTATCAAGGATCTCTCTGTACTTTGCTCCGTTCATCTTTCCCTCAATCCTGACTAGTCTCCCAGTCCCTGCCGCTGAAAAACATCCCCACAGCATGATGCTACCACCACCATGCTTCACCGTAGGGATGGTACCAGGTTTCCTCCAGACGTGACGTCTGGCTTTCAGGCCAAAGAGTTCAATATTGGTTTCATCAGACCAGAGAATCTTGTTTCTAATGGTCTGAGTCCTTTAGGCACCTTTTGGTAAACTCCAAGCAGGCTGTCGTGCCTTTTACTGAGGAGTGGTTTGCATCTGGCCACTCTACCATAAAGGCCTGATTGGTGGAGTGCTGGTTGTCCTTCTGGAAGGTTCTCCCATCTCTAGAGAGGATGCAAAAAATTCTAAAAAACTGTTTTTGCTTTGTCATTATGGGGTATTGTGTGTAGATTGATGAGGGGAATTAAAAAAAAAATATATATTTTAGAATAAGGTTGTAACGTAACAAAATGTGGAAAATGGGAAGGGGTCTGAATACTTTCCGAATGCAAGGTATTGGGACAGTGAAGCTAAAACTTTTAATTTGGCTCTATATTCCAGGATTTGGGATTTGAGATCAAATGTTTCATGAGGTGACAGTACAGAATGTCAACTTTTATTTTAGGGTATTTACATAAATATCTGATTTACCATTTAGAAATCAAGCATTTGAAGGTCAAATTCACTTTTGTGTATTAAAGTAGTAGTAGTAGTATTTGTTCCCATATTCCTAACACGCAATGACTACATCAAGCATGTAACTCTACAAACTTGTTGGATGCATTTGCATGTTTTTTTGATTGTGTTTCAGATTGTTGTGCCCAATAGATATTAATGGTAAATAATGTATTGTATCAATTTGGAGTGACCGAGAGGTGGGGCAAGTACTTGATTGAGCAGAGTAGCGTGATGCTGCCACTACCGTTGTTTGACCGATATGGTACCAGTTTGGACCAGTACACTCTTTGAAAAAAAGGTGCTATCTAGAACCAAAAAGGCTGTCCCAATAGGAGAACCGTTTGAAGAACCCTTTTGGTTCCAGGTAGTTCTACCTAAAACCAAAAAGAGTTCTCCTATGGGGACAGCCACAGAACCCTTTTGGAACCCTTTTTTCTAAGAGTGGCTGGTCCTAACTCAACACAATACTACACAGATATAGCAAAATAAGAATATAATATGTTTCTGTACACTTCTATATTAATGTGGATGCTACCATGATTACAGCTAATCATGAATTAATTGTGAATAATGATGAGGTAAAAATGTACAGAGGCACAAAGAGATCATACCCCTGAGACATGCTAACCTCTCACCATTACCAGTAACGGGAGGTTAGCATTTTTTGTTGGGTATGATATTTATGCATCTGTAACTTTCTCACTCATCATTATTCATGATTCATTCAGGAGGGAGCAGCTAGTCTGGATCTGGCCACTTCACTGTCTGCACACACAAGGTTAACTATCAGTTCCCCACTTCACCAGAAAACATACACACGCTTGACAGTATAC
This sequence comes from Salvelinus sp. IW2-2015, assembly GCF_002910315.2. Taxonomy (NCBI): domain Eukaryota; kingdom Metazoa; phylum Chordata; class Actinopteri; order Salmoniformes; family Salmonidae; genus Salvelinus; species Salvelinus sp. IW2-2015. The sequence continues at coordinate 30,746,913 of NC_036842.1, forward strand.
ATATACACACGTGAGTCATTTATATGTGACTCATTGAGTCAAAAAAACATACGATTTTTCAAGCATTCAATCCAGTATGCCAAGATGGCGGACACTATCTTAGTGCTAGCTATAGAAAATCATCAGCCTAATATATTGAGATGTCTCATGTTGGCTGCATGCCTGGTTTGACAAAGCCTATCCCTGGGGTGTCCCTAAGGGAAGGAGGGGAGATTACTAAATTAAGGCCTGTGCTGTTCCAGTAAAAAGAGTAGGAATAATAGATTCACATGGAATGGCTCCCTTTCATATCCTCTCTACACAGAACCCTATGGCTCTGTCTCTACTGCCAGCAGCAGTCAGGCTGATGACCTCTTCCCTCTGGCCTTATCAGTATAATGATAGAGATACCGATACAGACCCTGTAACTCTGTAGTGAACAATGAGTGGTGTTCTAATTGTCACTTTGTTTTCTGGACTTTTACATTTAACCTGCTTTTTAGGAATTCTTGGAATAGAAAGGGAGTTTTCTGGTCATATTCAAATGTTATTATGAAACTGTTGACTGCCATAAGAGATAGGAGAGACCTAACAAATCTGTCTCTCCCCTTACCATCTCTCCCCCTACCCCACCCCACCAGGACTCTAAGCAGGTAGTAGAGTCGTACAAGTCTGGGTTTGAGCCCCCAGGGGACGTAGAGTTTGAGGACTACGGGCCGGGACAGACCATGAAGAGGACTGTCTCTGAGACCAGCCTGTCCAACTCACGAGGAGAGGCCAAGGAACGTCCCGGCGGGGGCAAGAGCAAGGGCAAACTGTGGCCTTTCATTAAGAACAAGAACAAGGTAACATACACTCCCACATGCTCAAGGGTACTGTGTATAGCGATACCTCACAGGGTCAAGTGTATTATTTGTGGAGTGGTTGTGACATCACTTCATTTTCCCTGTACAAGAATGTCCAATGTTTTTTGGCCACACTGTTGGCTATAACGAGGCTTAAAATACTGTAACTTCAGGTTACACTGTCAAATGTGACTTTAATGCTCTATTTTGGTTATTGTTATAGTTCTGTTCAGTTCGTTTTAATTTATCATTGTAATTGCAATAATTCTGTCGTTACAGTACGTTAGTAGTATTGTCAGTGTCGTTGTTATTATTTGCCATCCTTTTCCTGGTTACTCACTGGTCATCATCGTCACCATCATTGTCGTTGAGCCACCAACTCTCAACTCCCCAACCCACTAATGCATCGATAACTGAGTCCCACCACCCCCCCCCCCCCTCTCTCTTTCTCTCTCTCTGGTGATAAACTAAAATGACAGATTAACTCACTCCTCTGCACTCTGACTGTATGTCCTGTAGCCTAATAACAGTCTCACTCCCTGATCGTGCTCTTACAATGGTGGTCTGTCTGGAATGGCCTTCTCACAGCCCTTTGTTTCTGTGTGGCTCAGCTGTCTAACATGGGGCCATTTGGGATGAGGTTTTAAGGTTGAGGTGGCACCATGATAGAGCAGAGCACTAGGGTGTGTGTGTGTGGGGGTGTCCTTCACTAGCTCCGACTCCCTGAGGTTTGATCCCGAAAGAGGGAACCCCATGATGTGTGTGTTGTTTGTTTGGTGTTCCTCCTGTTCATAATGTGTCTGTGTTCAAACTCAAGAGCATAAGGGACAGCTGATGACAGAGTATTTGTCCTCACCTTTTGAGTGAGGCCATGCACATACTGTACCCTGAGAGTGTGAGGAGAACAGAATGTCCTGGAAGGAGAGGAGACACACACACACTCATGTACACACAGCATGGTGAAAATGTGAGACATTTGTATCAGAGCATATCAGAGATGGGAGACCCTAGTCCAAGTTGTATCCCTTTCTATAAACAGAACTCCTCTCTGAATCAAAAAAATCATATTGCAAACCATTTACGTACATTTATTTACCTTTTATTTACTCCTTTGGTTTTAAAAAGATGGGTATCCTAAGCTCTTGTGTGCATGTTCACTCACTGAGTAATGTAAGCAATCTGTCAGTACAAATTGCAGATCTCTCTCTAGCTCCCAAATGGCTGGTAGCTCATTAATTGAGCATTAAAAGGTTTGGGCAGAGAGAGTTAGGTTTCTGTGATGATGACCTGAAACTCAGCTGCTGTCGCATCTCAGAGGATGTGGGGAATTTCTAGTCCAACCGCTCGCATGTGATGAGGTTTCCAGAAAATGTATATTACAAAATGGAAGCTTGCATGTGCTTCTCTGTGAAACTGTCTGCTTAAATGTGTTGCAGCAGCACCTAGCTCTAACACTATTAACGCTTCTCACTCACTCTGGTTACGTTACGACCTTCAACCTTTGTTTTACTTTGTTTGTTTGACAAGATTATTTACTACATAACAGCTGGGTATGACACTGGGGTTGTTTGTGTTTGACATCTCTCTTGGTTGTCTCTGTTTCCATTGGGTTTTTCTCTTACCTGTTTTTAACATTATTTGGGCCCTTATTTATTTATCTCGTTTTGTGTTCCTTCCTTTTTTGTCCTCTCGTTTTGATTCTGCACCTTTTCCTCCTCCTCCTCCTCCTCGGTCACGGCTCCCTCTTAATGGTAGCTTATGTCCCTGTTAACGTCCCCGCACCAGCCCCCCCCCNGCACCCCCAGCCTCCAGCCCCCCCTCACCCTGTGCTGTTCCCAACGACCCCCAGTCTCCCAAGCAGAACAAGGAGCCCCTCTCCAACCGCTTCAACGAGTTCATGGCCTCCAAACCCAAAATGACCTGCCTCCGGAGCCTGAGGCGAGGGGTAAGTGTGTGTGTGTTGTGCTGTGGATGTGGTCGTTTGTGTGTGAGAGTGTGTGTGTTGTCTGTGTGCTCGCCTGTCCCCGGGCTCTGTAGCGCCGCTGTATGGCGGAGGTTCATCAGGTAGTGTTGACATTAGGCCTATATTCTTCCGTTATTAATCATTAATTGGCTATATATTATGCGTATTACATCATCAGTTTCATGTTATCTCTGGAACACTGGGGAATCATCTCAACCAAAAACTAATAAAACCTGTACTGGGCCAAATCTATCTTGGACATCTGTCTATCCTCCAGCCTCCTCCATTCAGCGTTCTGCCTGTATCAGTCTCTGTGTACCGCTCTCTCTAGCATGCTTCCATAGTTCTGCTCTACCAGAACCACACAGTCTGTGTCCGTCTCTCTCCAGACATAAACTCAAACTCTCCACCCTGTCTCCACTTTGAACTCTAAAACTGCTTCACACACAATGACCGTGTCGTCTGAGCTCCCTCTTCGTGACAGACATGTGTAGGTGTCTTGCTATATTGTAGCTCTCCTTGAAGTGTTGCCATGATGATGCAATGAAGGAAATCACAAGGAATACATTGCTAGAAGTAGTAATGGGGAGAGTATAAGCAACTGGAAGAAGTTTTGTTCTTTAGTAAAGAATGACTTCCTCCTAAACAGCCTATCTGGGTCGAACTGAAAATCAGTAACAGTATAATGTATAACGATTATGCATAAAGTCAAAAGTCAGAGTATATTGAATATGATGTTGCGCTGTATGCTGATTGAGTCACTGAGTCTGTCGGGCCAGGCCCGGCTTTTAGAAGTGCTATTTTAGAAGCAAGCCCCTGAGGTTCAACACACCCTCTTTATCTGCAGACAGACACGCTGCAGCTATCTGGTGTCACGCTGAGTTTCTATTCCTAAACCATGATCCCTGTCCAGGTCAGGCCATGCCCACGGCGCCCCACAAGGCTCCCCTTGACCTCAGGAACGGGCTAGGCTGCTCACGTGTTCTTTCCGGCCTCTGCGAATAAAGTTTGCTTATGTTCCTATCTTTTGAAGGGCAACAGAAGGAATGGACCAGAGCCATAAATGTCTCATAGCTCGGCCCACAACGTATGACGTCTATAAGAACAGAGGATAAATAGTAGTAATAGTAAAACAATGTTCTCTCTGGGACCATATCAAGGAAGAAATAATTGAAGGTCAGGAGAATGGGGAAATGGGGCGAATCTAGCAGGAAGTGAACGTCTTCAATAGAGGAAGTGGAGTAACGGTCATATTCTAAACGTGCAGGCCAGGGTAGGCCAAGGTGGTTTTAAATCTGAAGCATTGTTTTCTGTCAATGTTGCAGATTTAAGTTAATCCCTTACGGTATTCCTGTTATGTAGTACTGTATTGCAGGGAAGGGAGAATTAGAAAGTTCTGTTTTTTGTTTTGGTCGGTCAGGGTGACGTATCGAGCACCAGATTACCTATTTTTTAAGATTCATATCGCTATATCCGAATCTCTCAATATCATCTTCAACCCTTTTCATATTCCATATTGATTTAGTATTTCTGTTTTTTTTGTCTGTATATGAACATTGTTAAGAATACGTTTACACTTTATTTTTGTGTTAAACTTTATTTAACCTTTTTTAAGAACAGTAGAGAAGTCAATTCAAAACAAGAGCTCTCTTCTCTGTTCTTGAGAGATAACGACACAGCTGACACTTAAACCGATTAGCCAAAAACTGACCCTTACCGTAACCACATTTTTATAAATTCTGAAATGAAATATCGGTTTGGGCATCAGGTGTGTCCTTATAACCTTTTCTGCTCTGCCCAAACTGGCACGAGCGGACATATTGCTTAAACGCCTGCTCAGTTGGACAGCACCCCAGTGTAATAGTAATCCAGAATACCTCTTAAAGAAGTACTCCATCTCTGGGTCAGGCTGGTTTGGTTATTAGTCTATCGTAGTACAGCACTATACTGTACAGGTGCTGTTAATGAGTGAAAGTATTCACATTATCAATTTAATTAAGCTCAGTACTAAGCAGAATATTAGTTATGAAATAAAAGTTTATTTCCCTTGATACAGTATCTTTGAGAGGACCAATGTCAGTTTTTGAGCATATTATTAATTTTTTTTCATTGTTCATTGACTTGGTTATATAAAATGTGATATGAGTCTGTATTTGAATATCATGCTAGTTGTGTCTGTAGGTGGGGTTCTAGGTTCATTCTCTGGCTGAGGGCTGCACAGCAGAGGGATGTTTCACCCAGCATGCCCCAGTGGGAGGGCCTGTTATTCCTCAGCCTTCTGGTGCCCGGCCCTCTGATCCAACTCCAGATACACAGAGAGAGAGAGATGGAGGGTGTGAGAGAGTGAGGATAACTGATGACAGCATCATGAGAGTTAGTGTGTGTGTGAAAGACAGAAAGAAAGAGAGGGAGAGAGATGAATGATGTAAGCCTTTGAATGAGTGAGCGTGTGTGTGGGGGGGAAGTAGTAAACCCATTAGCTTAATTAGTAGCCCTGTGCTAATTGATGAAGCTGTTTTCTCTCATAACCACGGCAGCAGCCTCCTACTCGCCCTCACTTGCTCTGTTATCACAAAGACTGGAGGACTCTGGGCATACCCACTTACGCTTTCGAGGCTAGTCAACATGTCGTAAGTGCGTATGTTGGCCTGCGTATGTTGGCCGACTGTGTGTTCGTTTGTGTTAGGAAATATATGTGTGTGTCTGGGCCATGTGCGGCACAGACAGTAGTCTCATTTAATGATGATAACATTGACAGTATATATACACACACATTTATCACATTTACAGTCACAGTCACACAAAAACATAGAAATAATAATTTATTTCCTGTTATCTGTTTCTTTAGTCATTTTCGGTAGTTTTGTTTCCTTCTAAATGAGGCTAGTGTCTGTGACTGCGTCAGGCTATTGGCCCTGCTGCCCTGTCATAAGACCACACTAGTCAAATGATCAGAACAAAAGAGGACCTCATTTCCTGTCCCACATCTCAGCTTGAGGCACTATTTGTCACAACAGCAGAATTGCCTTGGACTTTCTGCTGCTGCAGTGCACATTTGTTAGTGGTTAATTCTCAAAGTGTCACAAGCACTACATTTAAACTAAGGAAGTAGGATTGGAGTATGGTGGATGATGGTCACCCCACCGTTTGCTCCTATATCTTATTTTTTGGGGTGCACAACATTGGGTTTGTGGTGCTCGTTACACTTTCAGGAAGTTTAGTCTACCCAGCTCTTCTTTCAGTGTGCTGGCACCATTGCACCATAGCCTGTATGTATATAGACTATGTATGAATATGTACCTGTATATACACCTGTCTGTCTGGGATGTCTGCTTAGTCAGGATTTGACTCAATATACCCTGCAGGAATTTGACTATTTCCTTGAAGGAAATAACAAACGCGAGAACCATTTGAAGTGTAGAGAAGTGTACAGAGAGGGAGAAATAGGCTGATCCCGGGCCATTCCAGGTGGATGACTTGATTACAGGACTGAAGTGAGTATAACCCTGCCTCATCCTGGCTCCTGAGTGCAGCCTGTGAGCTGTTAACTGGATTAAAAGTCATTCACTGTAGCTATAGCAGCCCAGTGCGTGTTAAAGTATCTCTCTTTTATGTCGTACAAACTACGTCCTCATAATAAGTCATTACAATGATTCAGGCTGGAGTGACCCACTGTGTTAAAGTATCTCTCCTCTCTAGAACTATGGAGCTAACAATGAGCTCTAATGATCTTTAATAGTGACATCACTACATGTGCAATTAAACCAAAGCAATTAACATAAACCTCTTTTCCGCCTTAAATTATTTTTCCAGTTCTCTTTTCTATCTATAATTTGCCTTAATTGTCCTTTAATTTCACAGTTATCAATCATAAGTCACTGTTTCTTTGCAAGACCCCTCCCTCTCAATTAGCCATTGAAGAAGGTGAACGAAAGTCATTATGGTTATAGTTTTATTGAACTCATTGATACAGAAGGTTACTACTGTAGGTCCTGGTATAGCTTTGAATCTAGGAGCAACTTCTCCCTAGCCTGAGTGCCAGTCTGTTTATGCTCTTTTGCCAACTCAGATTGGCACAAACAGACTTAGGCTAACCTCTCCTAGGAGTGAATGTCCAGTCACTGTTTGAAACATACACACTGCCTCTGAACATGTGAACTGTCATCATGCTTAGCCATGACACATGCTGCTATCACCCCCTGCTGTTACAATGCTGTCATTGTGGGGGCAGAAATGAGGGATGCAGGAAGGGAAGAGGGTTGTGGAATCATCCTCTAATCTGACCTTCTGTTTCCCTGCAATGAGGGTGGGTGTCTCCACTCGTCTCTCTCCATCTCTCTCTTCTCTCCATCTCTCCTTCTCTCAATTTGCTCGCTCTCATTTGCCATCCTGTGCAGTCTAGACTTGTGAGTTGGCTTACCTATCACCTCAAGTCATTCAAAACGCTTTTATTTTTTCATTCATCCCTGAAAGCTGACGTTGAACTTGGCCAAATTAGAAAAAGGTTATCCAGAGCCATACGTTATAGTAACATATGGCTCAGGAAGACATTAGAAGAGTCCTGAGAATGACCAGGTATTGTCTTGGCATGACCTATTGCTGTGGTAACGCAAACTTAGTTTTCCATTGTAATCAGAACAAACTGTGGCATACCGGGCATCCGATATCCACGGATATACATGAGCATCCAAACTAACCAGCATCTGCAAAGAACCACAGACTCTTAGCACCTCTCATATCTCATCGGTCATGTTCACAAATGCTCTCATACCTGATGGATCTATGCATTTGCTGTTTGGTTTTGAAAGTGCCGGTTATCTCTTTGGTCAATACCACAGGGACATATTTGGTGTATGTTTGATGATCAAAGCTCAGCAATATATCATACAAGGCATCCAATACTTCTACATTCCCCTTTCCAGGTTAAAACCCACCTCTTTTCATCATATTGGGAAGTGTGGCTAAGGAGCTGCTTTGTGATCAATATATCCATGTCAACGTACATGTGCATGCTATGCCAGGGGGAAACATGACCAATGCTACATGTTATTCTGCTGTTGTATGACTTGTCTGTTCTCTTTCTCTCCTGCTCCTCCTGCTATTTCCCTCTCCCCTCTTCCTCCCATGAAGCTTTCTCTCAAGTTGGTAAGCATGACCGTAACACTGCATGACCGTAACACTGCATGACCGTAGTGGCATGAACCGTATTCTGAGCGTAGCGTGCACGTCCTCCTAGCAACACAAACATGGTTGATAATTCTGTGTGACCGTTGTTTGTGTTCAGTTCCTTTCGTCCGGACTTATTTATTCATTTTGTTGTGACATGACGATGGATTTTACAGACCCTTGTCTCATTTGTTTATTTTGTTGCGTGTCTTGTTTGTTGTGTCTCTCCCACTGTGCCTGTGTGCTCTGTGCAGATCACACTCAATTCCCACGTCCGGAATCTGATTGAGGTGATCAGAATTACTGTTATTGTTTTGTATGTCCGTCTGTCTGTCAGAACTGGGTTTCAAGTACTATTTGAAATCTTTTAACTTAAGCCACTTTTCTAATCCTTTCATTGCAACAGACAAGCACAGAGTTGAAAATTATTTCAGATAGTATTTTGAACCTAGTTCTGTCTGTCCATCTGCTAGTTCCATTCCCTTTGATCTATCACCATAATCATTAGAATAAAAGACAGACGATTCCAATAAATAAATCATAGCTCCTTACAATAGATAAATCATAATCATAGCTGATGAGGGTAGATAGAATCAAAGATGTTTACAGAGATGCAGCTTTTAATGAATGGTAATTTAGCAGTGCATTCACGATGCAGGGCTCTAAAGATGTTGTTCAGCATTAGCTGCCAGACTCCGAGGTTCTGATGTAGAAATGAATGGCATGAAAAAAGAGCTAGACTAAAACATCCAGATAATCATGAGCCTTCCAGGAATACCATGTATTTTCCACTGAAATGCAGAACAGATGGGAACAAATGGGAGCTTTTGGTCTGTCAGGTAGAAACTAAACTCATCTCCAGGCTCAATTGCTACAGAGAGAGAGCTGGCTGGTGGATGAGATTAGATAGAGATGGGCTTTGAAAAAGGTTTCTATCAGGACATATTCAATGTAATGTCATGTTTTGATGAATTATCTAGACCTCTACATTGAGCCCTGTGAAGAATTTGGATTGATCAATAATTATAATTATTAATTAATAATTAATTATAATCAACTGCCCTGAAATTATTGTAGATCTCCTTAGTCTATCATAATAACATAATCCATGATAATCATTAGTTAATAACTTTGTGTGTGTAGTAATAATTATCGAATGGTCAACTATGCATGTCAAACCCTTTGGGTAGAGATTAGAAATGATCAGGATCTGTCAACAGTGATTAAATGTAATCAAGTAGATTTGAATGGACAGTACCAGTCAAATGTTAGGACACATCTACTCATTCCGGGGTTTTTCTTTATTTGTACTATTTTTGAGATTGTAGAATAATAGTGAAGACATCAAAACTATGAAATAACACAGATGGAATCATGTAGTAACAAAAAGAGTGTTAAACAAATCAAAAAATATTTTATATTTGAGATTCTTTAAAGTAGTTACCCTTTGCCTTGATGACATATTTGCATTCTCTCAACCAGCTTCATGAAGTAGTCACCTGGAATCATTTCAATTAACAGCTGTGCCTTGTTAAAAGTTAATTTGTCGAATTTCTTTCCTTCTTTAATGCGTTTGAGCCAATCAGTTGTGTTGTGACAAGCTAGGGGTGGTATACAGAAGATGGTCTTTTACCAAATAGGACTAAGTCCATATTATGGCAAGAACAGCTCAAATAAGCAAAGAGAAACGACAGCATATCATTACTTTAAGACATGAAGGTCAGTCAATATGGAAAAGTTCAAGAATTTTTAAAGATTGTTCAAGTGCAGTCGCAAAAACCATCAAGCACTATGATGACACCGGCTCTCATGAGGACCGCCACAGGAAAGGAAGATACAGAGTTACCTCTGCTGCAGAGGATACGTTCATTAGAGTTACCAGCCTCAGAAATTGTAGCCCAAATAAATTATTCACAGAATTCAAGTAACAGACACATCTCAACATCAACTGTTCAGAGGAGACTGCGTGAATCAGGCCTTCAAATGACTTAAATGTCCATGGTCGAATTGCTGCAAAGAAACCACTACTAAAGCACACCAATAAGAAGAAGAGACTTGCTTGGGCCAAGAAACACAAGCAATGGACATTAGACCGGTGTAAATCTGTCCTTTGGTCTGATAAGTAAAATGTTTTGATTTCAACCGCCGTGTCTTTGTGAGACACAGAGTAGGTGAACGGATGATCTCTGCATGTGTGGTTCCCACCGTGAAGCATGTAGGAGGTGTGATTGTGTGATTTATTTGAATTCAAGGCACACTTAACCAGCATGGCTACCAGAGCATTCTGCAGCGATTCACCATCCCATCTGGTTTTTGCTTAGTGGGACTATCATTTGTTTTTCAACAGGACAATGACCCAACACACCTCCAGGCTGTGTAAGGGCTATTTGACCAAGAAGGAAAGTGATGGAGTGCTGCATCAGATGACCTGGCCTCAACCCAATTGAGATGGTTTGGGATGAGTTAGACTGCAGAGTGAAGGAAAAGCAGCCAACATGTGCTCAGCATATGTGGGAACTCCTTCAAGACTGTTGGAAAATCATTCCAGGTGAAGCTGGTTGAGAGAATGCCAAGAGTGTGCAAAGCTGTCGTCAAGGCAAAGGGTGGCTACTTAGAAGAATCTGAAATATAAAATACATTTTGATTTGTTTAACATATTTTTGGTTACTTCACGATTCCATGTGTTATTTTATATTTTTGATGTCTTCACTATTATTCTACAATCTCAAAAATAGTAAAAATAAAGAAAAGGCCTGGAATGAGTAGGTGTCCAAACATTTGACTGGTACTGTATATCTGAGTGTGAACTTTATATTTTACAGGTAAGTTACTGGATAAAAAAAGCACATGTATAGCATATTGTCTTGTGAGTGGTGTGGAGTATTTTGTTTTTAACAACATCTACAGAAATCATGTTGTTCTTTATTCTTGTGATTAACTATTTATATAAACAATACAAGTATTTTTTGGAGCATAATCAAGAGCATGTTGAATGAAACCTGTTTGTTGTGTTGCATGTTGTCTGGTTGGCAAGTGTTGCACAGCGGTGCAGCGCTATGGGATAAAGATCCAGAGCATATTGAATGAAACCTGTTTGTTGTGTTGCATGTTGTCCGGTAAGTGTTGCACAGCGGTGCAGAGAGATGGGGTAAGGAAGATAATCACCATGGTAGCCTAGCCTGCTGCTGCGTTTCTATCAGCTTACATACCAGTAAACTCCAGTGACCTCTGACCCCTGGCCAGTAGGACGTTGTCCTTTGGTTCTGCTATGTTATCACATTGTCTGAGCCTTAACCGATCCAGTCCAAGCTCATGATCACACAAATACCATAATATTACTGCAGGGTAAAATCTTACATCAATAATATATGAACATGTGAGGAATGCCACAGTAAATAAACCTTCCAGTGGGTTACTCTAAATTGACATGCATTCAACAATTATCCAGTTATTGTATTGTAATACATGCATTTGTAAAAATTAAAATAAAAACTGACCAAATAGCACCACCAAGTGCTGTATCTCTGAACTGCAGCATATACAGTAGACAAAAGGCAGGTTGTTAATTTGGAAAGTGGAGCAGGCCGATCACAGAACAGAGAGAATGACTCACCAACATCAGAGATGATCGATATGTATTCTATCCAGGAATCTCCTTCATCAGGAAACATTATACCATCTGCCCTCAAATGGCCCCACAGTTTTCATTTCAGAAACACTACCTCCTTTTAACAGGAGTCATCTTCTCTCTCGACAGTTATGAAATGAACACAGAAATGTGATTTGACTGGATATGAAGTGATACAGCCTAATATATTTTGAGGCTTGGGACTGAATAGGTGAAAGGTGGTTGTAGGGCTTACCTTCACACAGAGACCCCCCTCCCCCAACCAGAGCTCAGGGGGTTAGTGGTAGACTATAGTGCTGCAGTATCTCCTTCACCAGCTGCCATAACTCTATCAGATACACAACCATAAATTATGGGGAATTCTTTATCCTAATGGCTTTATTGTAAGGGGGATACTGCACCTAAAGGTTCCTAGTGTTAGATAGAGAGCCTGAACATCCGTGAGGGATGTTACATGTTATTCATATTCATACATTTTACAGGTAGGGTGTACAACGCTCCTGAAATTCACTTTGTCTCCAACTTGTCTTGTTCTATCCCACTCTCTTGCTACCATCTCTCTCTCTCTTTCTCTCCCATTCTCTCTCTCTCAGGGCTCTGGACCGGAGGACTTCAGCCACCTGCCCCCAGAGCAGAGGAGAAAGAAGCTTCAGGCCAAGATAGACGACATAAATAAGGACATCCAGAAAGAGATGGACCAGAAGTAAGTTTGTGTCTGTGTCTTCAACATAAGCCTCAGCCATATTTGTTTGGAAATGATGTCCTACCTCCTCCCTAAAAGCTCCCTCCCTTTAGTGTCAGCACCGTTGTGGAAACAAAATGTCCCCAGTAAAATTGCGGCGATGGTGCAAAATCCATCATATGATGCAAAACGCATCATCATGATGTGGCAAGTGACACTTTGCTTCTTGAAAATCCTACATCTTGAAAACATGCAAAAGCATTTGGATTGTCTTAACAATGGACTAATTAAACAAATACCAAAATATTTTTTTGGTAGATTTTTCCTTTAAAAAAAGAGTTTAAGCCTCAAGAAAACTTCAGACCCAATCAAGGAGTTGTAAATCCCAGGGTCTCTAATTTGTTTCCGTCTGAGGGTTATTAACCAATGTGAGTCTAAGCCGGGAGAGGGGGGTACTACTAAGCCATATGGAATTGTTTTAAGAAGGTCATACTAGGGATCATTTTGCTATTTTGAATTTTAAAACCACTTGATGTACCCCCCAAAAATATAAAACAATTATTTGATGAAAAAATATTTTTGGCCTTACTGCTATTAGCCCAATACAAACGCATTGAATAACAGATTCACTACATGGAACAACAGATAGTCCCCCCCAAAAAAATCTAAAGGAAGTTTGTTCAAAAGTGTCTGTCCTATATCTGAGTGATATAAGAAAGACCACGAAACATTTGTTATTTGTATATATATATATATATCTTTTTTTTTTTTTTACATGTATTTAACCTCTTGTTTTTTGGCACTAAACCGTCTAAGCCCTGTGTAAACTGGGGGAGGGGGGTGGTTCTACTAATTTATCTGGAATTGTTTTAAGAAGGACATACCAAGGATCATTTTGCTATTTGAGATAGATTTTTTTTTAATATACAAAAAATATTTAATTAGAACATCAAATCAAATGTGATTTGTCACATGCACTGAATACAACAGGTGTAGACCTTACAGTGAAATGCTTACTTACAAGCCCTTAACCAACAATGCAGTTTTAAGAAAAGTAAGTGTTAAGTAACAAATAGTTGAGGTAATATGTGCAGTTGAAGTTGGAAGTTTACATACACCTTAGCCAAATACATTTAAACTCAGTTTTTCACAAATCCTGACATTTAATCCAAGTAAAGATTCCCTGTCTTAGGTCAGTTAGGATCACCATGTTATTTTAAGAATGTGAAATGTCAGAATAACAGTAGAGAGAATGATTTATTTCAGCTTTTATTTCTTTCATCACATTCCCAGTGGGTCAGAAGTTTACATAGACTCAATTAGTATTTGGTAACATTACCTTTAAATTGTTTAACTTGGGTCAAACGTTTTGGGTAGTCTTCCACAAGCTTCCCACAATAAGTTGGGTGAATTTTGGCCCATTCCTCCTGACAGAGCTGGTGTAGGCCTCAGGTTTGTAGGCCTCCTTGCCCGCACACACCTTTTCAGTACTGCCCACACATTTTATATGGGATTGCGGTCAGGGCTTTGTGATGGCCACTCCAATACCTTGACTTTGTTGTCCTTAAGCCATTTTGCCATAACTTTGGAAGTATGCTTGGGGTCATTGTCCATTTGGAAGACCGATTTGGGACCAAGCTTTAACTTCCTGATTGATGTCTTGAGATGTTGCTTCAATATATCCACATAATATTCCTCCCTCATGATGCCATCTATTTTGTGAAGTGCACCAGTCCCTCCTGCAGCAAAGCACCCCCACAACATGATGCTGCCACCCCCGTGCTTCATGGTTGGGATGGTGTTCTTCGGCTTGCAAGCATCCCCCTTTTTCCTCCAAACATAACGATGGTCATTATGGCC
>NC_036842.1:30761050-30821342 GCF_002910315.2 Salvelinus sp. IW2-2015
ATGTGCAGTTGCAAACCGTAGTCTGGCTTTTTTATTGAGGTTTTGGAGCAGTGGCTTCTTCCTTGCTGAGCGGCCTTTCAGGTTATGTCGATATAAGACTCGTTTTACTGTAGATACTTTTGTACCCGTTTCCTCCAGCATCTTCACAAGGTCCTTTGCTGTTGTTCTGGGATTGATTTGCACTTTTTGCACCAAAGTACGTTCATCTCTAGGAGACAGAACGCGTCTCCTTCCTGAGCGGTATGACGGCTGCATGGTCCCATGGTGTTTATACTTGCGTACTATTGTTTGTACAGATAAACGTGGTACCTTCAGGCGTTTGGAAATTGCTCCCAAGGATGAACCAGAATTGTGGAGGTCAACAATTTTGTTTTTGAGGTCTTAGCTGATTTCTTTTGATTTTCCCATGATGTCAAGCAAAGAGGCACCGAGTTTGAAGGTAGGCCTTGAAATACATCCACAGGTACACCTCCAATTGACTCAAATGATGTCAATTAGCCTATCAGAAGCTTCTGAAGCCATGACATAATTTTCTGGAATTTTCCAAGCTATTTAAAGGCACAGTCAACTTAGTGTATGTAAACTTCTGACCCACTGGAATTATGATACAGTGAATTATAAGTGAAATAATCTGTCTGTAAACAATTGTTGGAAAAATTACTTGTGTCATGCACAAAGTGTATGTCCTAACTGACTTGCCAAAACTATAGTTTGTTAACAAGAAATTTGTGCAGTGGTTGAAAAACTAGTTTTAATGACTCCAACCTAAGTGTATGTAAACTTCCGACTTCAACTGTATTTAACCCCTTATTTTTGTCACTCCATATATACTTCCATACATTTTTACCTTCAGATGAGTTTTGTGAGGCATGTGGGTGTTCTGGAGCAAAACAACTGACCAGTACATGTTCGTTAGGCTCACCTTTACATATTAGTGTGTAGCCCAAACTGTTCAGACGCTACAGACAGAGGGTTGGCAGATCGGCTGTACCGACTTCAGATGAGTCCCAGGACGGAGAACACCATCGTGTTCGTGAGAGTCTCATCTTTCCATAGAGGGGTCATAATAGTTTTTAGGCCAAATCGTTCGGCCGCTACAGACAATTTTGTGAGAAGACCGATTTTCAGGATGTCTCATGGTCTGACAAACACCGCTCTAGCGCTGTCACCTTTCACCACAGATGTGGAAGTGTTACATAAGAGAATGCATGGATTGAGATGCATCTAATGCAGTGGCGATTTTAGCATGTACATCTTGGTGGGGCAATTATATTTTTTTTAAACAAGTTTGACGCATGCCAGCAAAGCCACTACACAACACTAAACAATACATTAATTGCACTATAGCGGTGACAAACGATGCCCACAAACTGTTAGGACAAATATAAAGCTGTCCCAACACCTTAGCCAGATGTAGCAGTGTTATCAGCAGAGCCTCGTCTGACAGCGAAACACTTCATTCAGCCTCATTTACTGCCTTTAAAAAAAACATAGCAGATACGGCTGACTTGCTTAAACAAATGTGGTTTCTACTGACAATTGAGATGTACAAACTATGACATAAGGGGACGACAAGCGGATAAGAGGCAATCCATAATTTAGATTAAGACAATGAGTGCGCTAGGATGGACGTAGTCAATATAACTATTTGTTCAGCACTTTTGAAATGCACAGAATTCAGAACATGGGCCGTTATTACAGTATTCTCCTTGTACACCAAGTTAGAACTGTAGGATAAATAAAGGGGGCATATAAGCAGACAATGAAAGCTCTTACAATATTAAACAGGCTATAGGCCTAATCTGCACCACCAAGTCAGAACAGTAGGCTAAGTTGTGCGGGGAAAAGGGAGCAAATTATTAGGGTGAGGCACATGGGCTACTAACAGCTTACTACACAACATACACTTAGTATTACTTTCTTACCTACAGTATACATATCCCCCTGGCATATAATATATTTTTGGACTCACTTGAACAGGAAGGTGGCGCGGTGGTCCTTCTTGTAGGCTCTAGAAAGAGGCCCGAAATCCAGACTTGGAATTCAGAGTTGGATGACCGTTCAAAATGATTTTCCGTATTTTCCCAGTCGGAGCTAGTTTTATCCGAGTTCCCAGTTGTCTTGAACTCACTGAAGTCTGTGCTTTCCCAGATCCGAGTTTCCAGTTGTTTTGAACGAGGCAGAAATCATGCTGAATTGACAGCATGGCACATGTATTAAAAACTTTCTGGCCCATGGCGTTACCCCCTTTTTTGTGATATCCATTTGGTAGTTACAATATTGTCTCATCGCTGCAATTCCCCTACGGACTCGGCAAAGGTCGAGAGCCCGCACTGCTTCTTGACACACTGCTCGCTTAACCTGGAAGCCAGCCGCACCATCTCAATGTGTCGGAGGAAACACTGTCGATCTGACGCCCGAAGTCGACCGACCGGCCCGCCACAAGGAGTCGCTAGAGCACGATGAGACAAGAACATCCCGTCCGGCCAAACCCTCCCCTAACCCGGACGACGTTGGGCCAATTGTGCGCCGTCCCATGGGTCTCCCAGTCACGGCAGGCAGTGACACAGCCTGGGATCGAACCCCGGGCTGTAGTGGCGCCTTATCACTCATTGTTGAATTTGCGATTTCCAATTTATGTAATGCTTATGTCCAATGGCCGATGAGCACCGATACGTTTTATCTATAATTTCTCTTCATATGGCAAGGATTGAAAAGGATTTTCCAGTAGATTGCCGACTTGATGATGACTGCTTGTCTAGATTGCTAGCTAAGATTTTGAAAGTATGAGGTTGACATCAATCCAATCAAAGCTATGGTAGATATAACGTGATTTTACATTTTATCTGTGGCCAATGACCTTGAGCCTTCTTGGATGGGCACTTCTAATGTAACTCTATGGCAGCATCCAAGGGACTTGAATTTTTGAGCTCTCTCCGTAGATTTTGCGGTGACGTAGTGTCCCCATGAGTGAAATAACACTGAGCCAATCACAGCGCAACTAGAGAACCCCTACGTTACGTATTTTCCGCTGGCTGCCCCACCACCACAGAAAGCACTGAGCTAGGCTGAAACACCTGCATGTGGCTTTATTAACTCATTAATGGATTTATTTTTATATTGTTTGCAAACTGATATGTGACACGTATTAATGCCAGAATAACATGCAAAACAGAAAGAAAAAAATGGCTAAACAGGTGGGGCTCTTCTCTGAATGACACGTCGCCACTGATCCAATGCAAAGAAACGATATCTCTAGCTTAAACTGACATATGTATGGGCATTCTGTTATTTTACTAATTAGGTTTCTGCAGGGGAACGGATCATGACATGAGTTAATATCTCTTCCTCTGTGTCCATCCATCAGAGATGCCCTAACTAAGATGAAGGGTGTGTATGAGAAGAATCCCCAGATGGGAGACCCTGCCAGTGTGGACCCCCGGCTAGTAGAGATGGCAATGAACATCGAGAAACTGCAGTCCGAGGTCCAGAAATTCGAGGTGAGTCATCATAAGCCCTCTTGACCTATCCCAGACATTAATTAATTTCTAGATGCTGGACGGACTGTGAGTGTTGCTAGTATAGCTCTGGAATGAACTACACTAGCAGATCTCATCTCACATCCCTAACGTGCGTGTGTGTGTGTCTGACTGTCCCTACCAGGGATGGCTGGCGGAGGTGGAGGGGAGGTTACCGTCGAGGAGTGACCCTCCCAGGAGACAGAGTGGTCTGTACGAGTCACAGAACAGCAACAGCACCATGGTCGACAACAACTGTGCACAGGACAGAGAGAGGTACAGTACACACAACACACACTCCATTAATCAACACAGCTTTCTAGTTTGTTACAGTATGTGTTGTGAGATTGCTATAGTTACTGTGTGTGTGTGTTTGGTGGTCCTTGAGCAGCCCGGATGGCAGTTACACAGAGGAGCAGAGTTCAGAGACTCAGGTCAAGGTGGCCATAGCAAACACTCCAGAGTTTGATGATGACTTTGACGATGGGGATGAGGAGACACTGCCCACCATCGGCACCTGTAAAGCCGTCTACTCATTTGAAGGTAATACACCTTTAACAGGTAATAGACCAATCAGAGACAACAACACGGGTAATGTGGGCTGGCACATCTATTTGACTATTTGAGAGAAACGCAACAATAATACTTTCCCACCTAGTTTTTTTACACTGTCTCTCTCCCTCCTTTCTTTCCTCCTCCCTCTCTCCCTCAGGTCATAATGAGGGGACTATCTCAGTGACAGAAGGAGAGCTGCTGTTTGTAATAGAGCAGGATAAAGGTGATGGCTGGACGAGGGTCCGCAGGAACGAAGAGGAAGAAGGCTACGTACCCACATCCTACGTCGAGGTCTTTTTGGAAACAAACACCAAAGGTGCTATGACATACATTTAACTGAAGGGTTTTTCTTTTGGGATGGGACGAGAGAAGGATTTGGTGAGAGAAGATGGGAGGAGTGAGGGTGATGGTTGGTTAGACCAGAGTAGACTCCTCCCACTCTCTCCCTCTCTGAAAGATGGACCAATCAGAATTTCCATCTGGCTCTGTCAGGGTTTCCACCCGGGTCAGTTTTGCATTTTAACCTAGAAAGGTCAAGGTTAGGGTTGGGGAAGCTAATCCTAGATCTGTATCTAGGGGAGTGTTGTTTTCCCACTGGTTCTGAGAGAATCCTCTCCTCGTTTGCTTTAGTGCCACTGAGTGGCCAGCCGGGAGCACTGTCATTACCTCTCCAGTCAACTCAATGGGAATCAGGCCAGTTTTAATGATGATTTCAACGAGTGCTGCTGTCTTTTTGTTCCTGATATGCATAGCGTCATATTTACCAACTTTTTGAATCTGCTGCCATTTCTTTCTCCCCAGACATGTAATCAACTGACCTCAAAAGTATATTTGATCATAGCCAATGGCCTCAAAGATAGACTAGTTGAGGTCAGGATGAAAACTAAATGGCAAATGTAAGTTTGTATGTGTATCTGTGTTTGACTGACATAAGATGTGATGGTCTGTATCATCTTCCCACACAGAGGTGATATTTGAAGAGAACTAATATAGGCTCTCAAATAAACTTTTTGGGGGGGTTAAAACCACAGGATAGTTTTTAAAGAGCATGTGGGGAAAAAATCTACACCAGTTGCTTGCTGTCCCCAGTAGTAAAGCATGCTAGATTGTACAATGTAGAAATATGCTAATGAGAAGTTATTGATTCTGCTATACATAATGACTACATGCTGTACCTAATTCATGACAAATATATTGTTTTGAATAACAACCCCTCTCCCTTAGATTGTCTCACTCCTGTACAGTCAAGATGCACCAATCACATACTCACATACTTAGGTCCAAGAAAGAGGCTACTTTATACAGTGGGGCAAAAAAGTATTTAGTCAGCCACCAATTGTGCAAGTTCTCCCACTTAAAAAGATGAGAGAGGCCTGTAATTTTCATCATAGGTACACTTCAACTATGACAGACAAAATGAGGAAAAAAAATCCAGATTGGTGGCTGACTAAATACTTTTTTGCCCCACTGAATATATATATTTTAGTTTTGGACTATTCTGGGCCTTTCTTTTCATACAGGAATACAGTATTGAGAATGAGCAGTACCACCATTTTCCCTCTCTCGGTGAGAACATTGTGAGAACGGACTGTTGTGGGGCTGATTGGAAAGTTGGTGCTTGGTTGGTTGCTAGCTCATGCATGGGTTTTGAGTAGCACCCTTGTGCAGATGAGTTGATTTGAGAAGCATCTGTGCTAAAGTATGGCGTTGACAAACTGTTTTATGCCTCTAAAATATCCAGGCATTTATCTTTTGAAAATTACTGAATTGTGCAATCATAGGCCCAAAAGGTCTCTTGGAAGAGATTCCAACTTTGTCAAACCTCAAAAAGCTCAACAAATATGCCTTCACAACTCTTTCTCCTCAGGCAGTAAAGTAATCCCATTTCTGTCAGTGCTAACACAACCATTCTTCCCCCAAACCAGGGTCCAAATGAAATGTGAGGCATGTTAAATTTATAGTCATTTTATGTTTTACATAACATGTTTTGGTGCATGTTTGAGATTGTTAGAAGCTTAAGTCTCTCTTGGTTTTTGGAAATGATAGATTCACACACAAAGCTGACATTTAGAAACAGTAGCAGAATCAAAAGATTCAATTTTTAAAGGTACAGCAACTGATATTAAAGCCAGAGAGAAGGAGCTTATTGGGTTCTCTGGATTAGATAGTTATTTGACTACAGAACAATATTATTTCCTTCAGAAGACGAATGCAAAGAATAGTGAAGTACATTTTCTTTCCGAGATTCTCGTGTTATTTATACTTTTTTTTCAAATTGCAGATTCCTAAAAGTGTGAGAGCTGGCTCAGGAATGGCAGGGCAAGCAGCCTCAGCGACAGAGCGACCACGTTCCTTTACGGTCAGAAAGTCAGAGAGCGACATGACCGAGGCAAAGACAGGAGACCTATGATGCATCTCAATTTCCAACCTGATACATTTGTAGAGTTCTCTCCTTCTGCAACGGTCTCTGACCAGAAGCAACAATAAGAGAAAAACAAACCAAATTGAGCGCTCCTAAATATTTTATTTTTTAATAGGTTATTATCCATTTATCATTTTGCTTCTTTTGTCTCTGCAAAGCTTTGCTTCTCAATGTACTAACTCGGCTTCCGCTATGCGGCGTTACCGTGGACGCTGTTGGCTCTCTGACCTCGAATGCCCCCCCAAGTTCCAACCCACTTCCCTGCCGCTCCTCCCTAACCCCCCTCCTAAAACACGGCAGGGTGTGGTCAGACAGGGCCGTTACCAGCTCTGAAGCAACCCAATCTGCCCCCGACTACACCATCCCACCAGACAGCAAGCCAAACCAAGTCCCTCTCCAGTCCACACTCCCATCCAAATCAATCAGGTCGATGCAGTTGCAGAATCGCAGAAGGAACAGTCCAGATCCAGCATCACATGGAGGTTCCATGGAAACAACACATTTATTCCACTCTCTGACTACATATTTTGCAGGTTTCAAACGGATTGAAAAACAGAACATGGGCTGATTCGTCATCTGTATGACTGAAGTTCATTTATAGTGTGTGTACGCGTGTGGGTGCCTGTCAGTATCATGTACATCCCCCATACACACTCCATCCATGACTGAGAAAGGGACAGGACTGGGAGTTCCAGGAACGAGAGGGGTTGGAGACAGGTTCACATTACTTCACTCACCTGCACTCTCTCCTTACCATACCATCATGTGTTGTTACTGGCATCCCGTCTGCTCCTCTCTGGCCACACCCCTCCCCTGCAAGTGTCAGCCGCAGGTCATTGACTGCGTTGAGCGCCATGTCACCGCTTAGGGTGGGGCATCTCTCAGGCGGTGCGTGCGGTGTGCATGCTTGCCCTGTCTCCTCCTTGGCTCGCCTTCTCCCGCTTGGCTCAGGGGGCTGGCTTATGCTCGTCGCCTGGCCTTTTTTGTTTCAGTTAACCCACACGGCCTGTTACACTTCTTAACCAGTTTATCCATTTGTCACCTTTTGGGTTCTGTGCCTGTGGATCATCTACTAGCTGTTTCTTATTTCGTTTTTTGTTGTTGCTGTTTGACTGTTCGTCGTCTCTGAAAGCATGTTCACCTACCTGTGTTTTTAACAGTGAGTGTGTGCTCTCCCTCACAGTAACTCCTCCAGCTCAAATCTCATTACCTGAAGAGAAGAAAATGTGGGATTCCAAAACGTCTGCTTCTGAATGATATCATGCACAGTAAAACATTGAATTTGTCCATTTGTTATACTGTATGTATGTAATGTTGTTGGCTGACATTGTATGTGTTTGAGAATTGTGTTGAAGGCAAGCGGTCGTTAGCGTCCACTAGCCTCATCCTGTGGATACATGCTGCGGTGTTTCACGTCTCCACTGTATATCCAACAGGCAGTGTCCCCTGGAAGAGAACTTGAAGATTATTTAAAATTCTCATGTAGTTTGCTTGGGCCACTTACTACTGCGTGTGGAAGTATTGTATACTGTGATCCACACACCTTTTCCACAATGTTGTGACTGAATATGAGACAAGACAAACTTCCTATTGGGCCTTAACTGGGTTGATCCTAGCTACCACTTAATCTAAAAACAAGTTCAAGTTGTGTCACATGCACAAGTACAGTGAAATGCTTAACTTGCATGCTCTACCCAACAGTGCAGTAATCAGGGGGAGTAAGATGCCATTCTATTATCTATGGTATGTTGACTAGGTCGAGACATCTCGTTTTTTTTATAAAGGTGGTGAAGGTAGATTACTCTCAATGTCTACAGAGGTGATGATGTCCACTGTTTCCCTTTCTTGAACGCATATAAACATTTTAATTTTGTAATTATTTTTTAACAGTGTTTGGTCGAAGAGATTGCTTTTTAATTTGAGCTAGTTTCTAGCTGGAAAACTGTTGCACCTGAATTACAAACCACTTGATGATGAAACCAGTTGTTTGATCTGCCTGAAGTCACTGTAGATAAAGTAATGAAAAATATTGTTTTGTGTAATGAAGCAATTAGTGATACTATTAGCCTCAGGTATTTCCCAAATGGCTCCCTATATAGTACACTACTTTTGATCAGGCTCTGGTCAAAATAATTGCACTATGTAGGGAATAGGGTGCCATTTGGGACTCAGCCTTAAGAGTGTTTTGGGAAAAAACTATTCCAGTATTATTACTCAAGCAACATTTCAAGGAGCAGTAACTGAAATGGTATCAATGCAAACCATGTATATTATCAGCAGCACCACAATTGAAGAGTGATCCATCACCATGTGGAGTCCTAGTCACTTGACATAATTTAAAAAGACAAGCAGCGCAAATCTGCATGTTCTTTGGCCGAGAACCAGGTCAGGTCAAAGTTTCACTTTGCTATTCCCACCCGTCCAGCTCTTATTTTGACTAGTGTAGATGTTGACTTGGCAGTTGTTTTGTTTGTTTGTGAGAAGTGAAAAGGCAAAACTGATTTTCATGCAGACCATCAGAAGGTGCATCTCTGTGCTGTGCTGACTGACAGACATACCCACTCAGAGAGCCAGTATAGAGAAAAATCTGCTTAACTCTCGACTGAGACCAACCCAGACCTCCAGCCAGGCCCCAGTGCACCTGTACAAAAGAAAATGGCTTGTTGAAATTAGAGAGAATATATATAAATAAATATGGATTAAACTAAGACAAAAAAGGAAATAAATATATTTTTAAGGTTAACTATTAAAGGCCGTACTTTGTTTTCTCTGCTTTGCTAAGACAGTTTTTTTGTTCTTTTCTTGTGTAAAGTCTGCCAAATTATGTGTTTAGCACTTTTGTTTGTGTTCAAGTTGGTATATGCTTATGTTTTAGAGCACTGAATACTTTGTATTGTGTTAACTGTGCCAATTAAATACATGTAGAAAATAACTGACTTTTTTTCATTGTGTGAGTGGTCTGAGTTAGGCTTACACTGGAACATACAACACACCTGCTCTTTCCATAACAGATGGACCAGGTGAAAGCTATGATCCCTTACGGCTGTCACTTGTTAAATCCACTTCAATCAGTGTAGATGAAGGGAGGAGACAGGTTAAATAAGTGTTTTTAAGCCTTTAGACAATTGAGAAATCGATTGTCTATGTTTGCGATTGAGGGTGAATGGGCAAGACAAAAGGTTTAAGTGAACAGGGTATGGTAGTAGGTGCCAGGCATACCAGTTTGAGTGTCAAAAACGGCAACGCTGCTGGGTTTCACACTCAACAGTTTCCCGTCTGTGTATCAAGAATGGTCCACCACCCAAAGGCCATCCAGCCAACTTGACACAACTGTAGGAAGTATTGGAGTCAGCATGGGTCAGCATTCCTGTGGAACCCTTGACACCTTGTAGAGTCCATGCCCCAACTAATTGAGGCCATTCTGAGGGCAAAAGGGGGTGTAACTCAATATTAGGACGGTGTGCCTAATGTTTTGTACTCTGTACTACACTATATTATCTCTAATAATATACGTCAGACATGGTGGCACAAAAACACCAGATACAACAGGTTTAGAAAATGAGTTAGAGGATGGGGAAGGGGAAGGGCTTACAGCAGGGGTTTAGAAGTCATTGTGTCCTAGGGGCCAAATTCCGGCTTCACTGTGGTCTGGCGGGCCGCTGCCGTATTGTGCAAGGATTTTTTGGGGGGGAATTCCTTTATCCATTGTTTGTAGAGTATCTGATGAGTACCTAGGACTCTAGCCTTCATTTTGCTGTCAAATTCCGCAAAAAAAATATTATTTTTGGAAATGTCGATGCTCCTTGACTGTCTACCTTTTGTTTCAGTGGCAGGCTAATATTACTTTGTCATTTCTACCCAGTTTAGTCATTCAAGTAGGTTTTTCCAAGAACACACAACATGGGTTAGAGGTGAGAATAGAATACACTTGACTAGAATTGAATACAACTGTGACACTACCAGGTGAATAACCTGTGAAGAAGAGGGGGTTAGTTGCCTGATGACGCTCCCTGATTTGAATTCTGCTGCTCTAATCGATTGATACATGCATTCAGTCTGAAACTGACATCCTAGAAGTTGTTTGTGTGACTTCTAAATGAGGGGTGTTGTACAAAACAAATTCATCTGCGATTGGATAGTCTAACAAATCTAACCAATCAGAGTATCAAAGCTGATAAAGACATCACGTAGGCTGGCTCTGGCCCAACCTAGGGCTGCTGCGGTGACCGTATTACCTCCACACTGGCAGTCATGAGTCATGACCGCAGTAAAATTCCACGGTCAAGGTAATCTCCTTTTATCCACTCTGGACATGCTTTGGTAGTACCCAACTGCTAACTACCATGGGATCCTAATGGCCTGGTACTCAGGGCTCTATTGTCCCTTCATCAGGTCCTAATGGCCTGGTACTCAGTGGTTAGAGGGACAATAGAGCCCTCTGAAATAAATGCAAATGGAGCAGCAGGTAGCCTAGTGGTTAGTGTTGGACTAGTAACCGAAAGGTTGTAAGATCGAATCCCCGAGCTAACAAGGTAAAAATCTGTCGTTCTTCCCCTGAACAAGGCAGTTAACCCACTGTTCCTAGGCCGTCATTGAAAATAAGAATTTGTTCTTAACTGACTTGCCTAGTTAAATAAAGTTTTTTTTTTTTAAATGCTCTCAAAAATCACATCAAACATCAAAACAGAAGGCCTGTCATACTTTTAAAACTCACCTCACTGTGACGATCAATTTGAAAGTTCAACAGCAGATTGAGACAGTGTAAAACAGGGTTGTTGTGGATGTTGTTTCAAAACCTAACACAACGAAATGGACAGCTCTTTCTAAGGTGATGATTAATTCAAAACACCTATACACATATCAGAGCATATTCATAGGCTTATGAGCCCAAGCATGAAAAAAAAACAGAATTAAAAATATGATTGTGCCTTTATACAATACATAGCCTACCGTATGCATGGCAGAAAAACTAACTAAATTGATAAAAATGTCTTTGGTACATAATTGGTCTAGGCTTTGAGTGTGGACTGTATTATTATGCATACTGGATGGACTGGTTACCTTATGCTCCAACATTTCTATTCATGAGTCTGTGAGAGTAGTATAGCCCTTGGCGATGCGGTTGGTTCATTGATTGTGCAGGGTGGTTTACAGTTAGCCTACAATTAGTGAATTTTTATTTGATTTTGAATAGCCTAGTAATAAGGGCAAAATTAATTGGGTGACACACTACCTTTAGCTATACAGAATATCTCACCACCATGTGTTTCCATCTCCTCCTCTCTCCTTTATTCCTTTCTCGAGCACGCAGACGGGCTGTCAACAGAAATACCCTACAGAAATACACTGATCGTCGAACATCTCATTCCAAAATCACAGGTATTAATATGGAGTTGGTCCCCCCTTTGATGCTATAACAGCCACTCTTCTAGGAAGGCTTTCCACTAGATGTTGGAACATTGCTGCGGGGACTTGCTTCCATTCAGCCACAAGAGTATTAGTGAGGTCAGGCAATTAGGCCTGGCTTGCAGTCGGTGTACCAATTCATCCAAAAAGGTGTTAGATGGAGTTGAGATCAGGGCTCTGTGCAGGCCAGTCAAGTTCTTCCACACCGATCTCAAAAAAAATCTCTATGGACCTCGCTTTGTGCACGGGGACATTGTCATGCTGAAACAGGAAAGGGACTTCCCCAAACTGTTGCCACAAAGTTGGAAGCACAGAATCGTCTAGAATGTCATTGCATGCTGTAGCGTTAAGATTTTCCTTCACTGGAACTAAGGGGCCCGAACCATGAAAAACAGCCCCAGACCATTATTCATCCGCCATCAAACTTTACAGTTGGCACTATGCAATGGGGCAGGTAGCATTATCCTGGCATCCACCAAACCCAGATTTGTCCGTCGGACTGCCAGATGGTGTTTCCACTGCTCCAGAGTCCAATGACGGCCAGCTTTACACCATTCCAACAGACGCTTGTCATTGTGCATGGTGATCTTAGGCTTGTGTGCGGCTGCTCGGCCATGGAAACCCATTTCATGAAGCTCCCGACAAACAGTTCTTGTGTTGACGTTGCACCCAGTGACAGCTTGAAACTCGGTAGTGAGTATTGCAACCGAGGACAGACAATTTTTAAGCACTACGCGCTTCAGCACTTGGCGGTCCCGTTCTGTGAGCTTGTGTGGCCTACCCCTTCGCGGCTGCACAGTTGTTGCTCCTAGACGTTTCCACGTCACAATAAATTTACAGTTGACTGGGGCAACGCTTGCATGGCAGAAATTTGATTAACTGACTTGTTGGAAAGGTGGCATCCTATGACAGTGCCACATTAAAAGTCACTGAGCTCTTTCGTACAGGCCATTCTACTGCCAATGTTTGTCTATGGAGATTGCATGGCAGTGTGCTCGATTTTATACACCTGTCAGCAACGGGTGTGGCTGAAATAGCCGAATCCACTAATTTGAAGGGGTGTCCACATACACTACATGGCCAAAAGTATGTTTTGTTGCGATGTTCCTGAAAATATTTCACATCGTTTACTAAATTAAGCACTGGGTACCCTGGGTAGCAGGAACAAGGTTGGAGAGCCCATGGCATACAGAGTTTGGGCAGAGTATCACTTGTCTGGCAGTGCACATGCTCCTCAAACAGTGGTTGATGAAATGAGTGTTATATTTATTTCTCAGCTGCTCATATTAAGCACATGCTCTGCTATAAAATTGAAGTAGCCTACAAAAGGTAAAGGGGGATACCTGGTCAACTGAATGCATTCAGCTGAAATGAGTCTTCCGCATTTAACCCAACCCCTCTGAATCAGAAAGGTGTGGCTGGATGGAAAGCGCCTGGCCTCCATTCGCTATTTGAGTGCATACATATGACGTCTTCCCCCCCCTGCGCCTGCCCATTTAATAATGGACCATTCTAAATCGAAACTAATTTTACATATTAGATTAAGATTAAGTTGAGAATAGTCTGATGGGTGAACAAGAACATATGACCACTTCATGAGAGAACAGCTGTGTACAGTCGTGGCCAAATGTTTTGAGAATGACACAAATATTAATTTCCACAAAGTTTGCTGCTTCAGTGTCTTTAGATATTTTTGTCAGATGTTACTATGGAATACTGAAGTATAATTACAAGCATTTCATAAGTGTCAAAGGCTTTTATTGACAATTACATGAAGTTGATGCAAAGAGTCAATAGTTGCAGTGTTGACCCTTCTTTTTCAAGACCTCTGTAATCCGCCCTGGCATGCTGTCAATTAACTTCTGGGCCACATCCTGACTGATGGCAGCCCATTCTTGCATAATTAATGATTGGAGTTTGTCAGAATTTGTGGGGTTTTGTTTGTCCACCCGCCTCTTGAGGATTGACCACAAGTTCTCAATGGGATTAAGTTCTGGGGAGTTTCCAGTCCATTGACCCAGAATATAGATGTTTTGTTCCCCGAGCCACTTATTTATCACTTTTGCCTTATGGCAATGTGCTCCATCATGCTGGAAAAGGCATTGTTCGTCACCAAACTGTTCCTGGATGGTTGGGAGAAGTTGCTCTCGGAGGATGTGTTGGTACCATTCTTTATTCATGGCTGTGTTCTTAGGCAAAATAGTGAGTGAGCCCACTCCGTTGGCTGAGAAACAACCCCACACATGAATGGTCTCAGGATGCTTTACTGTTGGCATGACACAGGACTGATGGTAGCGCTCACCTTGTCTTCTCTGGACAAGCTTTTTTTCCGGATACCCCAAACAATCAGATAGGGGATTCATCAGAGAAAATGACGTTACCCCAGTCCTCAGCATTCCAATCCCTATACCTTTTGCAGAATATCAGTCTGTCCCTGATGTTTTTCCTGATGAGAAGTGGCTTCTTTGCTGCCCTTCTTGACACCAGGCCATCCTCCAAAAGTATTCGCCTCACTGTGCGTGCAGATGCACTCACACCTGCCTGATGCCATTCCTGAGCAAGCTCTGTACTGGTGGTGCCCCGATTCCGCAGCTGAATCAACTTTAGGAGACAGTCCTGGCGCTTGCTGGACTTTCTTGGGAGCCCTGAACTCTTCTTCACAACAATTGAACCGCTCTCCTTGAAGTTCTTGATGATCCGATAAATGATTGATTTAGGTGCAATCTTATTGGCAGCAATATCCTTGCCTGTGAAGCCCTTTTTGTGCAAAGCAATGATGACGGCACGTGTTTCCTTGCAGGTAACCATGGTTGACAGAGGAAGAACAATGATTCCAAGCACCACCCTTCTTTTGAAGCTTCCAGTCTGTTATTCGAACTCAATCAYCATGACAGAGTGATCTCCAGCCTTGTCCCCATCAACATTCACACCTGTGTTAACGAGAGAATCACTGACATGATGTCAACTGGTCCTTTTGGTCCAGGAATGAAATGCAGTGGAAATGTTTTTGGAGGATTCAGTTCATTTGCATGGCAAAGAGGGARTTTGCAATTAATTGCAATTCATCTGATCACTCTTCATAACATTCTGGAGTATACAGTGGGGCAAAAAAGTATTTAGTCAGCCACCAATTGTGCAAGTTCTCCCACTTAAACAGATGAGAGAGGCCTGTAATTTTCATCATAGGTACACTTCAACTATGACAGACAAAATGAGGAAAAAAAATCCAGAAAATCACATTGTAGGATTTTTTATGAATTTATTTGCAAATTATGGTGGAAAGTAAGTATTTGGTCACCTACAAACAAGCAAGATTTCTGGCTCTCACAGACCTTCTTTAAGAGGCTCCTCTGTCCTCCACTCGTTACCTGTATTAATGGCACCTGTTTGAACTTGTTATCAGTATAAAAGACACCTGTCCACAACCTCAAACAGTCACACTCCAAACTCCACTATGGCCAAGACCAAAGAGCTGTCAAAGGACACCAGAAACAAAATTGTAGACCTGCACCAGGCTGGGAAGACCGAATCTGCAATAGGTAAGCAGCTTGGTTTGAAGAAATCAACTGTGGGAGCAATTATTAGGAAATGGAAGACATTCAAGACCACTGATAATCTCCCTCGATCTGGGGCTCCATGCAAGATCTCACCCCGTGGGGTCAAAATGATCACAAGAACTGTGAGCAAAAATCCCAGAACCACACGGGGGGACCTAGTGAATGACCTGCAGAGAGCTGGGACCAAAGTAACAAAGCCTACCATCAGTAACACACTACGCCGCCAGGGACTCAAATCCTGCAGTGCCAGACGTGTCCCCCTGCTTAAGCCAGTACATGTCCAGGCCCGTCTGAAGTTTGCTAGAGAGCATTTGGATGATCCAGAAGAAGATTGGGAGAATGTCATATGGTCAGATGAAACCAAAATATAACTTTTTGGTAAAAACTCAACTCGTCGTGTTTGGAGGATAAAGAATGCTGAGTTGCATCCAAAGAACACCATACCTACTGTGCAGCATGGTGGTGGAAACATCATGCTTTGGGGCTGTTTTTCTGCAAAGGGACCAGGACGACTGATCCGTGTAAAGGAAAGAATGAATGGGGCCATGTATCGTGAGATTTTGAGTGAAAACCTCCTTCCATCAGCAAGGGCATTGAAGATGAAACGTGGCTGGGTCTTTCAGCATGACAATGATCCCAAACACACCGCCCGGGCAACGAAGGAGTGGCTTCGTAAGAAGCATTTCAACGTCCTGGAGTGGCCTAGCCAGTCTCCAGATCTCAACCCCATAGAAAATCTTTGGAGGGAGTTGAAAGTCCGTGTTGCCCAGCAACAGCCCCAAAACATCACTGCTCTAGAGGAGATCTGCATGGAGGAATGGGKCAAAATACCAGCAACAGTGTGTGAAAACCTTGTGAAGACTTACAGAAAACGTTTGACCTCTGTCATTGCCAACAAAGGGTATATAACAAAGTATTGAGATAAATAAGTATTTGGTCAATAACAAAAGTTTTCCACCATAATTTGCAAATAAATTCATAAAAAATCCTACAATGTGATTTTCTGGAGATAATTTTTTTTCTCATTTTGTCTGTCATAGTTGAAGTGTACCTATGATGAAAATTACAGGCCTCTCTCATCTTTTTAAGTGGGAGAACTTGCACAATTGGTGGCTGACTAAATACTTTTTTGCCCCACTATGTGTAACAGCTTCCGTCCCTCTCCTCGCCCTTACCTGGGCTCAAACCAGGGACCATCTGCACACATCAACAACAGCCACCCTCGAAGCATCGTTACCCATTGCGCCACAGAGGGTCTCAAGGTCTCAGAGCAAGTGACGTCACCGATTGAAACGCTATTAGCGCGCACCACCGCTAACTAGCTAGCCATTTCACATCGGTTACATATGCAAATTGCCATCATACAAACTGAGGCAGCAGACTTTGTGAAAATTAACATTTGGACACGACTGTACAGCCTGAGGCAAGGAACAGAGAGCAAGCTTTTTTTTGCTACTTTCTCAAATAATCAATAGCCTATATATCGCACCACACAGCCCATATATGTTTTGATTTCTAAGACATTCTTAGGTTTGTATCATTCTCAACTAAAGTTGCCAAATAAATCTAAATCTAGCGTATAGGACCTGTTTCAAATTATCACCTTAATGCTCAACATAGCCATTTCAAATGCGCACTCGCTCTCCATTTAATTTAGCTAAGTTTAATTAAATTCTTTAGACCAGACAAAAATAAGTAATGGATTTAATGTGATGATGTATATTAAATAGATGTATTAGACCTTTTAAAATGTAGACGTTCCAAAGGCTCACATCAGCAGCTTGTACACATAGAGGCCTGGAGATGCTACAATTATTTATGTTCATTAACATGTCATTACCATAAAACTGGCACTCTTTTGCATGACAATAACTGCCTGACAGAATTACTTGAACCCCACAGCCCTAGCCCTCCCCAACAACTTCTAGAACCAAATCAGAACGGCCATAATTTGTTACCATTCTAGAAATCATTGGGGAGGGAGACAAGCCTAAGATCACCATGCGCAATGCCAAGCGTCGGCTGGAGTGGTGTAAAGCTCGCCGCCATTGGACTCTGGAGCAGTGGAAACACATTCTCTGGAGTGATCAATCACACTTCACCATTTTTTATTTTACCAGGCAAGCCAGTTAAGAACAAATTCTTATTTACAATGACAGCCTAGGAACAGTGGGTTAACTGCCTTGTTCAGGGGCAGAACGACAGATGTTTACCTTGTCAGCTCTGGGATTCGATCTAGCAACCTTCACTGGCCAAACACTCTAACCACTAGGCTACCTGCCGCCTCTGGCCATCCGACGGACAAATCTTAACGCTGCAGCATACAAAGAAATTCTAGACGATTCTGTGCTTCCAACTGTGTGGCAACAGTTTGGGAAATGCCCTTTCCTGTTTCAGCATGACAATGCCCCCGTGCACAAGGCAAGATCAATACAGAAATGGTTTGGAACACTTGACTCTCCTGCAGAGCCCTGACCTCAATTAAGGTCCTTATGCTTCCAAAACCATACCGCAAGCAGTGTGTTAGCTAATGTTCACACTGGGCTCTTAACAAAACTCCCCCGTACAGAAGATGCCTTCATCCAATGACTCTTATGCGTAATGTAATGGAACTGAGTCATGATCAAGGGCTAGATACTAACTAGCTATAGCTAACTTTCCCCCTTTTAAAGGGTAGCTAGCGTAAACGTAACCACATTTAACATATGGATTTGCAATTACATGCTAGCACGTCTAGTAAATAACGTTACCACTGAGGCTGGGAACTAGTTAGGTAGTACCGGTTCTCCATATGATGTTGATAAATGGTGCATTTTGGGTAGTTCTGAATATATCCGGAAATAAGTTAACAGATATGTAAAAACACAACTCAGTTTGTAGTGATAGGTAATCCTACCTACAACTAAGTTACTAAGTCGTTTGACCAGACTGTGTTGTTACTTTCAGTAAAAACACCTGCTTCATACCCTTTAGGAAGGCTGGGTTTCTGTTAGCTATCATTGGCGTCTAAAGGGCGTAACTTAGCTAGTTAAGACTGGTAAAGTAAACTGACAACATCCAGCAGCTATAAATGTAACATTAGCTATACTTAGTTTAAGCATTTTGACCACTCATCTGTCAATAAGTATATAATCTGACCACAGATGAAGAGAGAGGGATATCAAGAACTTCCAACGCAACTTCATGCTTCTCATCCATGCAGTACTGTTTTGACTTGAGCTGAACATTTCAAAACGTGTTATTTTGCCAAACTTCCCTTCCCCTTCAAATTCTCTCGTTAAAGACGTTTCCCATTTTAACCAATCCAATCTTTTCTGTTTGAACTTTAACCTACTGTACGTCATTGGCGTCAGCTGATGGAGGCAAAAATAACATTGTTCGTTTTCGAGACAAGGACGAAAGTAAGTAGACAACTAACTACAATCAGAAACCGAATAGGTAGTTGTTTCATAGCATATACCAAAACGGTCTGGTTTAAATTCAAAAATATTTTGTTGACTTCCTGGATCGATGTCATTGGCTCACACCAATGATATGGAAGTTTTAGGCAATGCATTCTGGGCCTTTTCGTAGATATAACGAATAAATTTATATAACTACTGATTTGGATTTAGACAAACATTGCACGTATTAGAAAATAGTATATTTTATCATTGTTATTGTATATTTAGCCATATTGGTAGATTACATTTGAGAAACCATAGACAATACGTTTATACTCGAGCAGTCATATATATAGAGGTCATTTGACAACAACATTATGTGTTGTATGAAAGGAGAGAAGGTTAGCACTCCCCTTGACAAGGATGGAAGAGGCCCTAGTGGCCTTCAACACACATATGGTTAAGGCATTGTCACTTACTTCGTGGCATCTTCAACCAAGTTTTTTTTAATGGGACATCCTCACAGAAATATATACTATTTTTCTTAGTATTTTAAGAATTATGAGACATCCTGACCGGAAAAATGAAACAGGACAGTTATTTAATTGGCTGTTTTGATTGAAGAATTATCACTATTGCATTCATATTCACTAAAATAAGTAGCTAGTTATGCCCCCTAGCATAACCAACAGACAACAGCATGTAACGCAGTGACTCAAGATGAGAATCCTGCGTACATCCTGAAATCTTTGTGTAGGTTTTTTCAATTACCAGAAGAGGGCAGTCATGTTCTACCAAAGATAGAAGAGCTAAAATATCCTATTTCAATCCATCATCCTTCAAAAACGTATGCCTGGCTTGTAAGCATGTGAAATAAAGATGTGTTTTCAATAAGCTTCACCTGAACATTCCTTGAATGTGAAGAGATCTTGATAGGCCATAGACTTACTATGCTGGTGAATATGAGACATACAGTAGCTTATTGTTGGCAAAGTCCCCCATACTTTTCTCTGAGCCCGAATCAGAAGTGCTGTGAGGCTAATGGGGGCAGCAGACCTCCAAGGATCCATCCGCCCTTTCTTCCTCCGTGAAAGCCATCAGGAATCATTGCACAGGCCACAGCAGGCCACCTCAGTGTGCATGTGTGTGTGTGTCTGGAGCTACTGCATTAGGCAGGCAGACTGGTGAGATAGGGATAGGCACAGGGCCGGACTACCGCATTTGGGGCCCTAGGGGTAGCTACCCGGCCAGAGGCCCCCCCCCCCCCCCCCCCCTAATAGAAAAAACAAACTCTCACGACTCAGGATATTAAAAATATAATATTTTACCTTTATTTAACCAGGTAGGCTCTATGAGAACAAGTTCTCATTTGCAACTGTGACCTGGCCAAGATAAAGCAAAGCAGTGTGACACAAACAACAACACAGAGTTACACATGGAGTAAAACAATAAACAAGTCCAAACACAATAAACAAGTCAATGCACACAGTAGAAAATAGAAAGTCTATACAGTATACAGTGTGTGCAAAATGCATGAGGAGGTAGGCAATAAATAGGCCATAGGAGCGAATAATTTACAATTTAGCAGATTAACACTGGAGTGATAAATGAGCAGATGATGATGTGCAAGTAGAGATACTGGTGTGCAAAAGAGCAAAAAGTAAATAAAATAAAAACAGTATGGGGGTGAGGTAGGTAGATTGGGTGGGCTATTTACAGATGGACTATGTACAGCTGCAGCGATCGGTTAGCTGCTCAGATAGTTGATGTTTAAAGTTGGTGAGGAAATAAAAGTCTCCAACTTCAGCGATTTTTGCAATTCGTTCCAGTCACTGCAGCAGAGAACTGGAAGGAAAGGCGCGGCAAATGAGGTGTTGGCTTTGGGAATGATCAGTGAGATATACCTGCTGGAACGTGTGCTACGGGTGGGTGTTGTTATCGTGACCAGTGAACTAAGATAAGGGGGAGCTTTACCTAGCATAGACTTATAGATGACCTGGAACCAGTGGGTCTGGCGACGAATATGTAGCGAGGGCCAGCCGACTAGAGCATACAGGTCGCAGTGGTGGGTGGTATAAGGTGATTTTGTACAAAACGGATGCACTGTGATAGACTGCATCCAGTTTGCTGAGTAGAGTATTGGAAGCAATTTTGTAGATGACACCGCCGAAGTCGGAGAATCGGTATAATAGTCAGTTTTACTAGGGTCAGTTTTACTAGCGACGTGAGTGAAGGAGGCTTTGTTGCGAAATAGAAAGCGATTCTAGATTTGATTTTGGATTGGAGATGTTTAATATGAGTCTGGAAGGAGAGTTTACAGTCTAGCCAGACACCTAGGTATTTATAGTTGTCCACATATTCTAGGTCGGAACCGTCCAGGGTGGTGATGCAGTCGGGCGGCGCGGTGCGGCAGCGAATGGTTGAAAAGCATGCATTTGGTTTTACTAGCGTTTAAGAGCATTGGAGGCCACGGAAGGAGTGTTGTATGGCATTGAAGCTCGTTTGGAGGTTAGTTAGCACAGTGTCCAAGGAAGGGCCAGAAGTATACAGAATGGTGTCATCTGCGTAGATGTGGATCAGGAAATCGCCCGCAGCAAGAGCGACATCATTGATATATACAGAGAAAAGGGTCGGCCCGAGAATTGAACCCTGTGGTACCCCCATAGAGACTGCCAGAGGGCCGGACAACATGCCCTCCGATTTGACACACTGAACTCTGTCTGCAAAGTAGTTGGTGAACCAGGCGAGGCAGTCATATGAAAAAACCAAGGCTATGAGTCTGCCGATAAGAAACGGTGATTGACAGAGTCGAAAGCCTTGGCCAGGTCGATGAAGACAGCTGCACAGTACTGTCTTTTATCGATGGTGGTATGATATTGTTTGTAGTACTTGAGCGTGGCTGAGGTGCACCCGTGACCGGCTCGGAGCCGGATCGCACAGCGGAGAAGGTACGGTGGGATTCGAATGGTCAGTGATCTGTTTATTAACTTGGCTTTCGAAGACTTTAGATAGGCAGGGCAGGATGGACATAGGTCTGTAACAGTTTGGGTCTAGAGTGTCACCCCCTTTGAAGAGGGGATGACCGCGGCAGCTTTCCAATCTTTAGGGATCTCGGACGATACGAAAGAGAGGTTGAACAGGCTGGTAATAGGGGTTGCAACAATGGCGGCGGATAGTTTTAGAAAGAGAGGGTCCAGATTGTCTAGCCCAGCTGATTTGTACGGGTCCAGGTTTTGCAGCTCTTCAGAACATCTGCTGTCTGGATTTGGGTGAAGGAGAAGCTGGGGAGGCTTGGGCGAGTAGCTGCGGGGGCGGGGGGGGGGGGGGGCAGAGCTGTTGGCCGGGGTTGGAGTAACCAGGAGGAAGGCATTGGCAGCGTTGAGAAATGCTTTTTGAAATGTTTGATTATCATGGATTTATCAGTGGTGACTGTGTTACCTAGCCTCAGTGCAGTGGGCAGCTGGGAGAAGGTGCTCTTGTTCTCCATGGACTTTACAGTGTCCCAAAACATTTTGGAGGTAGAGCTACAGGATGCGAATTTCTGCTTGAAAAAGCTGGCCTTTGCTTTCCTGACTGACTGCGTGTATTGGTTCCTGACTTCCCTGAACAGTTGCATATCGCGGGGACTATTTGATGCTATTGCAGTCCGCCACAGGATGTTTTTGTGCTGGTCAAGGGCAGTCAGGTCTGGAGTGAACCAAGGGCTGTATCTGTTCTTAGTTCTGCATTTTTTGAATGGGGCATGCTTATCTAAGATGGTGAGGAAATTACTTTTAAAGAATGACCAGGCATCCTCGACTGAGAGGGATGAGGTCAATATCCTTCCAGGATACCTGGGCCAGGTCGATTAGAAAGGCCTGCTCGCAGAAGTGTTTTAGGGAGCGTTTGACAGTGATGAGGGGTAGTCGTTTGACCGCGGACCCATAGCGGATACAGGCAATGAGGCAGTGATCGCTGAGATCCTGATTGAAAACAGGGGAGGTGTATTTGGAGGGCAAGTTGGTCAGGATAATGTCTATGAGGGTGCCCATGTTTACGGATTTAGGGTTGTACCTGGTGGGTTCCTTGATGATTTGTGTGAGATTGAGGGCATCTAGCTTAGATTGTAGGACTGCCGGGGTGTTAAGCATATCCCAGTTTAGGTCACCTAACGGAACGAACTCTGAAGCCAGATGGGGGGCGATCAATTCACAAATGGTGTCCAGGGCACAGCTGGGAGCGGAGGGGGGTCGATAGCAGGCGGCAACAGTGAGAGACTTATTTCTGGAGAATTAGAAGATAATTAAAATTAGAAGTTCAAACTGTTTGGGTATAGACCTGGAAAGTATGACAGAACTTTGCAGGCTATCTCTGCAGTAGATTGCAACTCCTCCCCCTTTGGCAGTTCTATCTTGACGGAAAATGTTGTAGTTGGGTATGGAAATCTCAGAATGGTTGGTGGCCTTCCTAAGCCAGGATCCAGACACGGCAAGGACCTCCGGGTTGGTGGAGTGTGCTAAAGCAGTGAGTAAAACAAACTTAGGGAGGAGGCTTCTGATGTTGACATGCATGAAGCCAAGGCTTCTTCGATCACAGTGATGTGTTTACCTCCACATCACCCGAGGAACAGAGGAGGAGTAGGATGAGGGTACGGCTAAAGGCTATCAAAACTGGTCGCCTAGAACGTTGGGGACAAAGAATAAAAGGAGCAGATTTCTGGGCGTGGTAGAATAGATTCAGGGCATAATGTGCAGACAGGGGTATGGTGGGGTGCGGGTACAGCGGAGGTAAGCCCAGGCACTGGATAAGCTGGTTATAATGGGTGAGGTCACCGCATGTGTGGGATGTGGGACAAAGGACGTATCAGAGGTATAATGAGTGGAACTAGGGGCTCCATTGTAAACTAAAACAATGATAACTAACCTAAACAACAGAATACAAGGCATATTGACATATGAGAAAGACATACAGCGAGGCATAAAGTAATCACAGGTGTTGATTTGGAGAGCTAGCTAAGACAACAACGGGTGAGACAACAACAGCTAATCAGCTAAAACAACAACAGGTAAAATGGCGATGAATGGGCAGAGAGGGTCGGTTAACTACACACAGGGTCTGAGTTCGCGGCTGGGGCCGACAGATAAACAAAAAAAATAAACAGAATGGAGTACCGTGATTAATGGACAGTCCAGCAGGCATCAGCTATGTAGCCAAGTGATCATAGGGTCCAGGGGGCAGCAATAGATGGAACAGGGAAGCCGCGGAGTAGTCTCTACTATGCTAGCACGCGGGCGACACAGCGTTTAAAGTTAGTAGTAAAGTTAGTAGCTCGGGGCTAGTAGAAGCGTCTGCTCCGACGTCCGACGGAGGCCGGTTGAAGGCACAGCGGACGGAGTATTCGTCGGCAGACCAGTCGTGGTGGTGTGGCGGGGCGCCGTGTCGACTAAGGATCCAAGCCAGATGGCGAAAGAGGTATTGTAGTTGTAGTAATTTAGTTTTCTAGCCGGGAGATGCGCCTGGCTCACGGCTAACTGGTGCTAGCTTCGGGGCAGGGGCGTTAGCCACTATAGCAACTCGGTAGCAGCGGTGATCCGGTGCCAAGGTCCAGAGCTTATGGCAAGGATCCGGTGCAGTAGTGTGTTCTAGCCGTGTTTGGGTGGAGTCCGGGTGAACAACTGAGTAGGCCGGGAGGTGGGCCTCAGAGATAGCTTCGGTACTGGGTAACTCGGTAGGTGCTAGCTAGCTGTGAAGATCAGGAGTAATGGTCCAGAGATTACGGCAGGAATCCGGCGTTGTAGTGGAGAGACAGTCCGTTACTGGTAGGCTGGCGAGTATTATCCAGGCCCAAATTTTTTTTTATGCAATAAAAAAAAAAATATATATATATATATATATATATATATATATATATATAAAAATAATATATATACTGTATATCTATATAAAATGTTAAAAATGTTAAAAAGGGGCTGGTACCTGTGCAGAAGGTAAAGGCCGCTAGCAGTGGCTAACAATGACTAAATAGCTTGTAGCTAATTAGCTGGTTAGCTTCTGATAGCTGGGTGGGTTCTTGCTATAAGGTCTAAAAATAATAGCGGTTCCGTATCACATTGGGTGAGGCAGGTTACCGGAAGGTATAATTTAACTAAAATGGAGAAGAGATTGAAAATAAAATTGAAATATATACAAAAAAGACGAAAATATACAAAGTACACGAGAGGACGAACAAAACACGTCTGCACTGCTACGCCATCTGATGCAGACATGGGAGGATGATAGTACAGTTCTCAGATTATTTATTAGAAACGCGGGGCAGGTGGAGGGCAGGCAGAGGTTCGTGATCAGGTCAGAGTCAGGCAGGTACAGGACGGCAGGGCAGGCAGAATGGTCAGAACCGGAAAAAAATAGGAAATAGAACTAGAGACACAGGAATGCGGGAAAGAACGCTGGTAAGACCTGACAAGACAAGACGAACTGGCAACAGACAAACAGAGAACACAGGTACAAACACACATGAGATAATGAGAAGATGGGCGACACCTGGAGGGAGGTGGAGACAAGCACAAAGACAGGTGAATCAGATCAGGATGTGACACAAACAACTTTTTTTGTGGGGGGAGACAGCTAACTTCCTACATTTCAACACATTTTGCCATGAGGCAGAGAGAAAAATGTGCAGTTTTATAATGCATTTTGTCATGAGGCCGATTTTTTTTGTCCTTTCAGTTTTAACCTCTACGGCAGGTATACCCCTGGCCGTCGGGGGTACGCCAAATAAAAATCACATGAAAAATAAATAAAAATACAAATTTAACTTTCAAAGTCCATTTATATTTTCCAATGTGGCTATACATTTGGGTGATTTTTTTTCTCGCCATCTAGTGTTCAGCGAAATAACAACACAATGTCAAATACAGGTAGCCTAGTCAAATAATTAACATCCAATCCCATTAACCTTTACTCTCTCACGGGAATTCCACTAACGGTCCGTATGTAGCCAAACGTAGCTGCTGCTCATGTTGGTATCTGTACTGATGCCGCAAAAGCCATGACAGGGAGACATAGTGGAGTGGTAACGCGCGTGCAAGCAGTTTCTCCCGACACCACTTGGTTACACTGCAGAATCCACCTAGAGGCTCTTGCTGCCAAGTGAATGCCTGACAGCTTGAAAGACGTTTTGGACACTACAGTGACAATGGTTAACTTTGTTAAAGCAAGGCCACTGAACTCTCGTGTTTTTCCTGCACTATGCAATGAAATGGGCAGCGACCATGTAACGCTTTTACAACATACAGAAGTGCGCTGGTTATCAAGGGGCAAAGTATTGACCCGTTTAAAAAAAATTGAGACTAGCTTAAAGTTTTCTTTGCTGACCATCATTTTCACTTGTCTGACGACTTGCATGATGACGAGTTTCTCACACGACTGGCTTATCTGGGTGATGTTTTTTCTCACCTGAATGATCTGAATCTAGGATTACAGGGACTCTCCGCAACTATATTCAATGTAGGGACATAATTGAGGCTATGATTAAGAAGTTGGAGCTCTTCTCTGTCTGCGTTAACAAGGACAACACACAGGTCTTTCCATCATTGTATGATTTTTGTGTGCAAATAACCTCAACCTTATGGACAATGTCAAATGTGATATAGCGAAGCACCTGAGTGAGTTGGGTGCGCAATTACGCAGGTACTTTCCCAAAACGGACGACACAAACAACTGGATTCGTTATCCCTTTCATGCCCTGCCTCCAGTCCACTTACCGATATCTGAACAAGAAAGCCTCATCGAAATTGCAACAAGCGGTTCTGTGAAAACTGAATTTAATCAAAAGCCACTGCCAAGATTTCTGGATTGGGCTGCGCTCAGAGTATCCTTCCTTGGCAAGTCGTGCTGTTAAGACACTGATGCCCTTTGCAACAACTTACCTATGTGAGAGTGGATCCTCGGCCCTCACTAGCATGAAAACTACAGGCACAGACTGTGTGTGGAAAATGATTTAAGACTGAGACTCTCTCCAATACAATCCAACATTGCAGTTACGTGCATCCTTTCAAGCACACCCTTCTCATTAACCTGTGTGGAGTTATTCACAATCTTCGATGAACAAATAAGGTTTTCAAATCAAATCAAATCAAATTTTATGTAAAATGTATAGCCACATTTTACCATATGTAAGATGGTTAAATAAAGAACAAAATTATTGATTATTATTATATTATTATTTGTGCCCTGTTCCTATAAGAGCTCTTTGTCACTTCCCACAAGCCGGGTTGTGACAAAAACTCACACTCATTCTTATGTTTAATAAATGTATCGTATAGTGTGTTTGTGTGGCAGGCTTACAATGATGGCAAAAAAACAACATTTGAGAGTGCGCTGACCCTGGTGCTAGAGGGGGTACGCAGCTGGAGGTTGAATGTTTGAAGGGGTATGGGACTATAAAAGGTTTGGGAACCACTGCTCTATGGGATCGGTGTCCCTCCCCCGGGACGGTTGAGCTAACGTGCTCTAATGTGATTAGTATGACGTTGTAAGTAACAACAACATTTCCCAGGACATAAACATGTCTTATATGGGCAGAAAGCTTGTTAAAGCGTGTTAATCCAATTGCACTGTCCAATTTACAGTAGCTATTACAGTGAAAAAATGCCATGCCATTGTTTGAGGAGAGTGCACAACAACAAAAAACTTTTATCACAGCATCTGGTTGAATACATTCACCTCTGAAGGTAAATAATGTACTTACATTCAGTAATCTTGCTCTGATTTGTCATCCTGAGGGTCCTAGAGCTGAAATGTAGCATAGTTTTGTTTGATAAAATCAAATTTTATTTTCAAATGTAGGAACTGGGTTCTAAAGTTTGGCCTTTCTCTTGCATTTCAAAGATGATGGAACAAAATATAAATGCATGTTTTTTGGTTTGTATTATCTTTTACCAAATGTGTTATGTTCTCCTACATTAATTTCACATTTCCACAAACTTCAAAATGTTTCCTTTCAAATGGTTTCAAGAATATGCATATCCTTGCTTCAGGTCCTGAGCTACAGGCAGTAAGATTTGGGTATGTCATTTTAGGTGAACATTTTAATTAAAAAGGGTCCGATCCAGCAAAATTCCTGCAATAATTTTTTGTTGTTGTCATGAGGCTGACAAAATGCTGCAGTTTTAAAAATAATTTCCTGCAATTATACACATTTTGCCATTGCAATCCGGCCCTGGATAGGCAGCTATGAGGTCAGCTCACCTTGTTTTCCCATGACTTTCTGATTGAGAGATAACAGTTATAAATGATAGAGGAGGAGACCTTCATTAGATGCCTTCAACTCCTTGGTACATGTATTGCAGCAGTATGTGTCTAGGTTTCTCTACTACAATCGCCCTATCTGAAATGTGTACCCCAATGAAATCAGTATCAAACCTTTCTTATCAATGGCTTTGATCAGATGTTGATGTTGTGGGGTGTGAACAGTTTGAACGGTTTGTGTAATGACAGGTTTGTGTGTGTGAGGAGTGGGGGGGTTGTTACTACACCAAAAAATGACAATATCCATCCGGTCATTTTCCACTTAGGAAATGTGTGTGACCAGACCTTCTTAGTACCCCTGCTATAAACTGATCATGACCAAAATGTTATAACGTTTCTGTGTGGAGTGGTTTCAATACATGTTAGCTTTTCTGATTGAGTAACTGTCACACACTGAGCTGCAGAGCTCAACTATGCTGTGTCATAATTTCCTTTCCCTCCTTAGTAATCCTCGAACGTGGAAGCCTTTTTCATAGCCAACACGTGTTGCATAATTTCCATTGATATGAGTTTGTGTACTGTATCAGACCTGAATGAAAGGCAAACACAGATAGCATCAGTCAAGAGTCCCTGGACCACTGAAAACAAACCCCACGCCGTCACGTAGGCCAGCCTACACAAAATAACAAATGTGGAGAAACTCACGTCTCCAGAACTTATTTTCCTTTTATAAAATAAAAACCACCACAATGCCATAGTAGTGGCATGATTTTGAAAAGCAGTAGGAAAAGTGACAAATGTGAAAAAGTAGGTCAGCAGCAGTTGGTCTGTTGGTTGGTCGTTCCTCTCCTCCATCTGGAATAGATATGTTGTCACCGCCGCTCTACTCCCCTCCACACAGCGAGCTGAGACTTGGCCGAGCACTGAGGTACTCCTTGGACCGGGGCTACAGCCGAGTGGAGCCCTTTGGATTATATTAGCTACAGTGCTGTGCAGGTCCCAACGAAAAGCTCCAAACGCTGTCCAACTCCCCTACAACAACATCATGACTATGGTCAACTGCCAGCTGGCTTGAGGACCTCTACATTGTCAACAAAAGTCTATTAAAAAAGGTCATTGGGGATTAAGCCTACCAGATTGCAATAAAGCAGTATAGAAGAATAGA
Source organism: Salvelinus sp. IW2-2015 (assembly GCF_002910315.2). Lineage (NCBI taxonomy): Eukaryota > Metazoa > Chordata > Actinopteri > Salmoniformes > Salmonidae > Salvelinus > Salvelinus sp. IW2-2015. The sequence goes on from NC_036842.1 coordinate 30,790,285, forward strand.
CTAGTTACTGAGAGGAATTAGTTCTGAATCAGTGGAGGCTCCTCAGAGGAGGAAGGGGAGGACCGTCCTCCTCAGGGAATTTCATAAAAATAAAAATAGCAAACATTAAAAAAGTTATCATTTTACGATAAAACTATACTAAATATATTCACGTCACCAAATAATTGATTAAAAAACACTGTTTTGCAATGAAGGTCTACAGTAGCCTCAGCAGCACCATGCGTTAGCCGGAGGACAGCTAGCTTCTGTCCTCTTCTGGGTACATCAAGACTTCAATACAAAACCTAGGAGGCTCTTGGTTCGCACTTACAGTGCATTCGGAAAGTATTCAGACCCCTTGACTTTTTCCACATTTTGTTAAATTACAGCCTTATTCTAAAATTGATAAAATCCCCCCCCCCCCCATCAATCTACACACAATACCTCATAATGAAAAAGCAAAAATAGTTTTTTTGAAACGTTTGCTAATTTATAAAAATATAAAAATATCACATTTACATAAGTATTCAGACCCTTTACTCTGTACTTTGTTGAAGCACCTTTGGCAGCAATTACAGCCTTGAGTCTTCTTGGGTATGACGCTACAAGCTTGGCACACCTGTATTTGTGGAGTTTCTCCCATTCTTCTCTGCAGATCCTCTCAAGCTCTGTCAGGTTGGATGGGGAGCATCACTGCACAGCTATTTTCAGGTCTCTCCAGAGTCTGAGCTTTGGCTGGGCCACTCAAGGAGATTCAGAGACTTGTCCCAAAGCCCCTCCTGCATTGTCTTGGCTGTGTGCTTAGGATCGTTGACCTGTTGGAAGGTGTGCCTTCGCCCCAAGCTGAGGTTCTGAGTGCTCTGGAGCAGGTTTTCATCAAGGATCTCTCTGTACTTTGCTCCGTTCATCTTTCCCTTGATCCTGACTAGTCTCCCAGTCCCTGCCGCTCAAAAATATCCCCCAGCATGATGCTGCCACCACCATGCTTCACTGGAGGAATGGTGCCCCAGGTTTCCTCCACTTGGACACTTGGCATTCAGGCCAAAGAGTTCAATCTTGGTTTCATTAGACCAAAGAATCGTGTTTCTCATGGTCTGAGAGTCCTTTAGGTATCTTTTGGCAAACTCCAAGCGGGCTGTCATGTGTCTTTTACTGAGAAGTGTCTTCTATTTGGCCACTCTACCATAAAGGCCTGATTGGTGGAGTGCTGCAGAGATGGTTGTCCTTCTGGAAGGTTCTCCCATCTACACAGAGGAACTCTGGAGCTCTGTCGGGTTCTTGGTCACTTCCCTGACCAAGGCCCTTCACCCCTGATTGCTCAGTTTGGCCGGGCGGTCAGTTCTAGGAAGAATGATGGAGGCCACTGTGTTCTTGGGGACCTTCAATGCTGCAGACATTTTTTGGTACAGTTCCCCAGATCTGTGCCTCGACACAATCCTGTGTCTGAGCTCTACGGACAATTCCTTCAACCTCATGGCTTGGTTCTTCAAGTTGTACAAACATCTCAAGGATGATCAATGGAAACAGCATTAGCCTGAGCTCAATTTCGAGTTTCATAGCAAAGGGTATTTCTGTTCTTGTTTTTTCATACATTTTTTAAATAATTTAAAAAACTTTCGCTTTGTCATTATGGGGTATTGTGTGTAGATTGATGAGGACATTTTTTTATTTATTCAATTTCAATCAATGCGGAAAAAGGGAAGGGGTCTGAATACTTTCCGAATGCACTGTACACAGTAATTATAACAACATCCAGAGGACGTCCTCCAACCTATCAGAGCTCTTGTAGCATGAACTGACATTAGTGGCGGTCAGTGCCGTTTAAGATGAGGGAGGATGATTTTATTTTTTTCATGAGCATGGCCTTTTTTCTATTACAGCATATTGGATGACTGTCATTCATATTCCATTCACCCAGCTCAATGTAACATCGATAGGTTTAGGCTACTACATGACACTCACATTTTCCCTGTATCCTTCATGAGGTTGCTACAACCTAGCCTATGAATGAAAGTTTACAATGTAGGTGCACAGGTCGAGAGAATTTTGAGTAATCAAGGTGATAGGCAGTGACACATTCAATACCCCCTTGCACATCTATCTGATCTAGGGTGTAATCATTAATCCAACAGTTGCAAATGAGAGTTTCTATTGGACAAATTCTATTTATGTTTATCCTCGTTTCGTTCTGTTTGCTTCCGTTTAAGAAACGTTTTTCAACAGAATCGGCGGAATGAATACACCCCTGATCACACGCAAACACAGTTCACTTTCATAGCAGCTATATAAAAACAGCATGGTCTTTTTGCTCCATGTATATAGTATATACTGTAATTCCTTCTCGCAAATATCTACGCGCTTTCCTCCTCTCACCTTTTCCTTTCACTTGTGGACTTCAGTTAACCAACAGATCAGCTGTCTGTGACCAGGCAAAAAATAATTTCTAAGCCAAACCTTCATATCATGACTGCTAACCGCTACACACAGTCTACATCGTTGTCACCTCATAGTATACATAGCTACTAGAACTAACGCTTTAGTAAACCCACTACAATCATGCAGTACAATGTACAGTCAGAAAGCAGTTTAGCAGTTACACCAGCGGGACATGATGGCAATACATTTATAAAACCAAAAGCTTACCTTGACTTGGAAGAGTTCCGGTGTTGGACAGCCATAGCCACCTAGCTAACATAGCATCCCTCTCTGTTTGAGCCGGGTGTTTGAGTAGGCTAAACTAGCTATCTGCATTCAGCTACCTAAGTGAAAGTTAAAAAAATACAACCAAATATAGCTAGCTCTCTCGCTCTCTCTTGCTTCTACTTAATTTTGGAAGAAAGTCATTTGTTCAAAACTGTTCAACTATTGTCTTTCTCTCTTTTTGAGTCAACTACTCACCACTGCAGTGCTAGCTATGAACTGCAGTGCTAGCTAGCTGTAGCTTATGCTTTCAGTACTAGATTTATTCTCTGATCTTTTGATGAACAACATGCCACTCAGTGGAGGCTCCTGAGAGGAGGAAGGGCAGTATGATCCTTCTCAGTTAATTTCATAATCTGCATGCGAGTTAGGATTTTCATATGCACAATTGCATGGAACAATTTCATTTAATTCATAATCATTTTTGTATCTCAATCGGCCAAGCATTGTCCGGGTTAGGGGATGGTTTGGCCAGCCGTGCTGTCCTTCTCCCAGGGCGCTCTAGCGATTCCTTGTGGTGGGCCGGGGCGCATGTTCGCTGACTTCGGTCGCCAGCTGTACGGTGTTTCCCACGACATATTGGTGCGGCTGGCTTCCGAGTTAAGCTAGCAGTGTGTCAAAAAGCAGTGTGGCTTGGCAGGGTCGTGTTTTGGAGAATGCATGGCTCTCCACCTTCGCCTCTCCCGAGTCCATACGGGAGTTGCAGCAATGGGAAAAGACTAACTACCCTGTGGGGAGAAAAATTGTAAAAAGTACATAAAAAATGATCTAAAAGTAACTTTTATTGCTATTGCCAACTATGTAAAAATAGCCTATATAAAGCCAACACATAAAAACATTGCAGCCTGCAGGTATACGCATTGGCATGTCTGCAACGAACTTGAAACATGGTTCAACTGGGTCGCCCAGAAACTCGCGTGAGCAAACTTGAAACATTGTATAATAAATGTTGGGCCTTCAGAGTTTCGAGTCAGTAAGTTTGGGACAGACACAGCTGTAGGCTATTTGTGCAAGGGGTATTTTAGGACGTTTCCGCTGGATCAGAGCATTACATTTTTCCCTTTCATGTCGAGTGGTTATCGAAAGGGAGAAAGCTTGAAATATTGTTCAAATACGTTGAGGAACTATTGTCATTCTCAATTGATTCTATAAACAGACTTTGTTTACTTGCTGTTTGAGGTGAAGAAAAATTACCACAGCTCATTAGTGGTGGTGAGTTAAGACAATCAGAACTACTATCAAACATCCCCGAATGGGCACATTTATAGGCCTGCATTTTCACGCAGGCCAGGTAGACTAGTCCTACTTCTATATGTGTAATCAGGTGAGCGTCCTTAATCAACATTTACAGGAACATTTTCACAAGTGTAGCATAGGTTGTTGGTTCTGCAAAACACACGTCCACTCTGACAATGAGAACGGTAAATGACTATAATAATAATAATAATATATTGTATGCATTAACAGAGATGACCATAACAAAACAAGCATTGCAGATGAGAAATTATGGAAATTAACAGTAGGCTACTACTGGTGAAATAGGAAATGGGAATTGATAGACACAGTAAACAATTCACACAATGAAGTGTGTGAGAGCACATTCTGGAGTGAGACGTCCCTTGTGCATCTGAGCCACAATCCCCATATTCTTGGACCATGGCATCCCCACGGCTTCCTCAATGGATTAGTCCACTGAGACAAGCACAAATCACACAGGTGTCTCGTGCCATGAACTGCTCGACTATAAAAAGCTAATGTTTTCAATGCAGACCCCTTTTGTCATACAGTATTCCAAATAAAGGAACCCATAATTTATGAAATTTGCGCGGTATACCCTTAATCTTGTAATAAATAAAATCTAGTGATACTGTAAGGACCGACGCTGGAGTGGAGAAGCAGGTACGGGGAGTCAAACATTTAATGAGGAACAGACAACACGACAGGAACAGCGTCAGCACACGGGTAACAAAACAACATACAAACGTTAATGCGGAAGCGGGGAACAGAGCTGGGGGACAGACAGATATAGGGAAGGAAATAACACAGGTGATTGAGTCCAGGTGAGTCCAAAGGATCGCTGCGCGTGACGAGGGAAGCAGGTGTGCTAATGATGGTGGCAGGAGTGCGTAAAGCTGGGAAGCCCGGCGCCCTCGAGCACCAGGGGGGATGAGCAGGAGCAGGCATGACAGATACATAACTTGACATTTCTACCATCCATTGTGACATTGTGGGAAGATAACCAACCTTCCAATTAATGGCAATGCATTTCTTAGCAGCTATAAATGCTGGGTTACACAGGTTCTTCTGATAACAGTCTCCAGTATCAACATTTCAAAGCAAACAAAAACAGTAAGAAGGGAGAATCTGTAGACATGCTGAGATAAAAGAACATACTCTTTGCCAGATTTCAGCCAGCCTTCACAAGATCATAGCATATGCAAATATTTCCCCTTTTGTGTTTTACACCTCTAGCAGAGGACTTACATTTCTGAGTGCATGATATTCAGTTTCACTGGAATATAGTATGTTCTGTGGATGGTCTTAAACTGCAGTAATTTATGTCTAAGATTATTTGACCATCACTGGGCATTCATCATACTGTATCTGTATCCATTCATTATCATCAATTGTGTCTTCCAGGTCTTCCTCACATTTTTGTATGACATGTTTTGTATCATCGAGAAAAGCCTCTATCAATCCTTTTGTTGCAGTTTGGAATTCAACTTGAGGTTTGTCAGACTACCTTAAAATAGTTTCAATCTTTGAAGCTTCTGGCTTGTCCAGTGTTTGCTGCTTAGAGAGAATAAAGTGTTGTATCTGCAAAAGTTCACCTCAGCGCTGTCACAGACTGGTCTTCCCTGGTTGCCTGATCCTGCTGAGACCCCAGTCAACATATAATCCTGCTCAGATGAGGCATGACAAAGAATTACCTCAGAGTTCATTTATTCATTATATTATCTAAGAAAATAATCAATGGTTCAATAATTGAAATAACCATTATTCCCAGATCCCAGACTGTAGCCTACCCATCAACTCAAGATGGAACTTTGTATCCGTTCACTGATTGTATTAATATACTGCAAAATTCACCTGAGCTCCGTAGACTTGTCTTCCCTGGCAGTCTGACCCTGCTGGGACACCTGTCACATCTGATCCTGCTAAGCCATGATGAGCATAGTGTTATGTACTGACTGTGCACCATGACAGTGTGGCTTGTAGAGCTGTTCATACCGTGTCAGTGTGAAAAGTAGGGAATTAGCGAGGGAAACTGACAGATCAATAATCTTACATGGCTAATAAAAACTCACATTATGCTGTCAAAAAACGTCAGAATATCAATCTTCAATCATTTGTCCGCTGGTTTCATCGTTTGATTCAGGTCTAGTGTGATTGAAGCAAAAATAATAGCTAAAGTTAGTGAGCTAGGTAACGTTAGCCAACTTTTGGCTAGCTGGAATGGTACATCAACTGGCGAAAACTAGCCAAGTTAATTTACTTCTGTTGAAACGGGACAAAAAGGCCACAAAAGATTTCCATATACACAACAGCTGTTAGATACTGCTACCTGACAGATAGCTCAGCACTGGGAATAAATATAAAATAAAATACAATTTCTGTTAAGTCAAACAGCAGTTACCTTGCCAGCTACATTAGTCAATAAAGATTAGCCATTTTCTGCTCTGCATGCTTTTACAACTGGGAGAAAAAGTGCAACACACACAGACAGCAGCATTGTGCTGGTCCAGCCTTTCAGAAGCTTCACCTTCACACAGCCTGTCCGCATGCTCTGTGGTGTCTGCTAGTACTAAATCCAGCCGTCTGAAACCGCCAAACAGCTTACCCGACAGCTCTGAGGCATCCACATGGTCCTAAAGCACACCCATGCATGCCGCTTTTTGTATCACAGTGCAAAAATAAAACTGCAAATTTAGAATGTGGGTGGGTCATGTCCCCCCGTCCCCAGTGAAAGTTGTGCCCCTGGCGTGGACTGTAAGTTTTCGTGTGTGAACACGCCCTTCTAGCCACAGTAGCATGTGGTCATAACATTTTAATGTCACCTCATGGTGATGTCATCCATTTAAAATGCAGGCCTGCCTGTGCTTTAGGGCCTGAAGTTGTTTCAGTCACTTACTAATGACTTTTCACTTTCCTGCAGGCAGCGGGCAGCCAGGCCACTGCTGACCAGCCTATAATTTGGCCTATCTAATTTGCTGGGTGCTAATGATTATGGGAAGAAAGGCTTGAAGCAGAGTTGATCTATGGAGATGGAGACTGAGGTCAGTGGGTCACAAACCATAAACCCCAAGCAACCAGAGAGATTTCTCTCTCTCTTACTCTCTCTCTCTCTCTTTCTCTCTCTCTCTCTGCTGCAAGCATGTTGGTAGGATCCCATGAACTTTGCGGGTAAAAAAAGAAGGATGACTTAAATTTCAGAAGGAAAGTATTCTACCCCTGAGGTAAATTGGAGCTTGCTCAGCATTTCTGTCTCAGTATTTTCATATTAAATTTAAACTAGAAATCCAAATGGTGTGTGTTGCAGAGGAGGCTGGTGGAGGAGCTATATGGCTGGAATTGAATAGATGGAACAGAGCCAAATATGTGGTTTCCATGTTTGATGTAGTTGATACCATTCCATTTATTCCATTCCAGCCATTACAATGAGCCTGTCCTCCTATAGCTCCTCCCACCAGCCTCCTCTAGTAGGTTTGTGATCTACATAAGATGAGTCATAGGATACATGGGTTCATGTTTGGTTGCCTAGCCATGCAAAGCCTTTGTGAGAGAGAGACTGAGAGAGAGCGATATAGAGGGAGGGAGAGAAGGATTTCCTGATGAAAAAGGAGAAACATCAGTGCAAAGAAAAAATATATTGATAAAATAAGTATGAGCTGCTGTGATTTGGCTTGTGGTGAGAGGCGCAGGTTTAGTGACTGAAAGTGACCATAGGTTATGACCCAGATTGATCCAGAGATCTTATCCAGAGATCTGAAGCCATGAGCCAACAATTCATCCCCTTTCCAACTTTTGAAACAATTTTTCTTACCTGTTCTCAATCTCTTTTTCATTTTCTGGTCTTTTCCTTTTTTAATTTTCCTCTCGTATGTTTTATTGTCACATACACTCCTAGTTTTGTAATCATTAAGTAGTGTTTGCTTAGTATGGTTCTCCCACGTCCCTATTACAATTAATCAGTTCTCTATCAGTCCCAAAATGGTCTGGAAAACAATTGTGAGTCTGGGGTTGCATTCAAGTCTTCGAACAACCTCGTTTTGAGCAATGTAATGACACTGATTAAAGCCATGAATAGCCAACACGCCCAGCCAGCAGTGAACCAGGAGTGAATGAAAGACCTATTCACTTTTATGAATGTGGATATAAGCATTTCAGAACCCTAGAACAGGCATGGTTTGTGAGATATGCAGAAATGCTTTAAACTTAGAAAGGTCAAGGGTCAACTGACGGATGACCCCCCGTGCTTCCATTTACAGCACAGTGGGCGTCTCACTCTCTGTTTGTGTGTATGTAAACTTATTCCTGTGTGTGTGTTTGTGCGTGTGTGTGTGTGTGTCTGTGACTCTGTGATTGTGTGTGTTGCCCCTTCCAAATGACCCATTAAAACAAATGTAATTGCCAATAATGGAATTCCAGCTTGTGACCTAACCTTGGAGTGTAATTACGTTTCAACAGTGGCATTTTCACCAGAGGAATGGAAACCTCACTGGGACTCAGAGTTTATTCGTAACACTGTTGGAGTCGTCGTCTTCTTTTAACACCAGCAATAAATCACACATGCACATGTATGTATACGTGTACATGTACACACACACCTATTCCATTTAATAAGCCTTATAGTGGCTTGAGTGCGTGTGCCAGTATGGAACATGACATTTGGGAAATGAATGGCTGCTGCGTTTGCCTTGAATCACAATGAATACCAGAAAGTTGAGTGAAAGGAATATGTTCGCCACAGCACATAGGAACCTCTGTTTGCCTGACCACTCTTTGTAGTCTTTAGACATTTTTGGAAGGGACGTTTTAAATTGTGAGTTTCTACGGTGTGTGACTGCAGCGAGATGGACCGAGTGGATGGACGCTCCAGATCATTTGAAAACCTCTGACTCAGCAGCCAGACCAAACCACAGGACTCTCGACCACAGGACTCTAGACCACAGGACTCTAGACCACAGGACTCTCGACCACAGGACTCTAGACCACAGGACTCTAGACCACAGGACTCTCGACCACAGGACTCTAGACCACAGGACTCCAGACCACAGGACTCCAGACCACATGACTCCAGACCACAGGACTCTCGACCACAGGACTCTAGACCACAGGACTCTCAACCACAGGACTCTAGACCACAGGACTCTTGACCACAGGACTCTCAACCACAGGACTCCAGACCACAGGACTCTAGACCACAGGACTCTCGACCATAGGACTCTAGAACACAGGACTCTTGACCACAGGACTCTAGACCACAGGACTCAAACCACAGGACTCTAGACCACAGGACTTTAGACCACAGGACTCCAGACCACAGTACCTTAGACCACAGTACTCCAGAGATGGATAAAACACACTTACCTGGAGCCAGTATGACCAGTGCTGAACCTAGGATGACATAGTACCGTACCTCTCCAAATCCCCAACACACACACAGACGCATACAATCACACACACACTTGCGTTTGCACACGCAGACACACACACACATGCAGCCCTTTTACTTTAAGCTATGATACACACATAAAGTGCCTTCAGAATGTATTCATACCCCTTGACTTACTCACATTTTGTTGTGTTGTGCCTGAATTCAAAATTGATTTTTTTTAAATCTCACCCATCGATACACAACAACCCATAATGACAAAGTATAAACATGTTTTTAGATTTTTTTTAAACATGATGCAGCCACCACTATGTTTATGGAGCATGGTACTCAGCAATGTGTTGTACTGGATTTGCCCCAAACATAACACTTTCTATTCAGGACAGAAAGTGAGTTGCTTTGTCACATTTTTTGCAATATTACATGAGTGCCTTGTTGCAAACAGGATGCATGTTTCAGAATCTTTTTATTCTGTACAGGCTTCCTTCTTTTCACTCTGTCAATTAGGTTAGTATTGTTGAGTAACTACAATGTTGTTGATCCATCCCCAGTTTTTTCCTGTCACAGCCATTGAACTCAGTGCCTGTTTTAAAGTCACTATTGATTGGCCTCATGGTGAAATCCCTGAGTTGTTTCCTTCCTCTGCGTTAACTGAGTTAGGAAGGACGCCTGTATCTTTGTAGTGACTGGGTGTATTAATACACAATCTAAAGTGTAATTAATAACTTCACCATGCTCAAAGGGATATTCAATATCTGCTTTTATTTTTTTTTACCCATCTACCAATAGGTGCCCTTCTTTGCGAGGCATTGGAAAACCTCCCTGGTCTTTATGGTTGAATCTGTCTTTGAAATTCACTCCTCAACTGAGGGACCTTACAGATAACTGTATGTGTGGGGTACAGAGATGAGGAAGTCATTAAAAAATCATGTTAAACCCTATTATTGCACACAGAGTGAGTCCATGCAACTTATTATGTGACTTTTTAAGCACTTATTTAGGCTTGCCATAACAAATGGGTTGAATACTTATTGACTCAAGACATTTCAGCTTTTTATTTATTTATTTTTTGTAAAAAATTTGAATAACATAATTCCACTTTGACATTATGGGGTATTGTGTGTAGGCCATTTCAAATTCAGGCTGTAATACAACGAAATGTTGAAAAAATCAAGGGTTGTGAATACTTTCTGAAGGCACTGTATGTGCAACCCCCCCAAACTTGCCCCTCCCCAGCACCAACAAATCAAGATATATTGCTTCCTTTTTCCCAATGCTCTCCTATGTGTGTACTGGCTTCCCCACTTTTCATTGTCTCGCGTTCTCTCTCCCCTCTCTCCCATCAATCTATTCTCTGTTCTGTATGTTCTGTCTCTCTCTCTCTCTCTCTCTTTCTCTCTCTAGAGAGTATCGGTAAAGTCACAATTGCCTTTACGAAAAAACCCAACTCTTCTCTTCACTCCCTCTCACTCTCCTTTTCTTTCTTAGTGTCTTTCCCTTGTGTGTTCTGTTCCTGCCATGACTCGTACTTGATCCCTGGCATGGCTCTGGTTAGCCCTGTGTCCTCCAACCAGATCTCCCAGCCCTCACCATGGTGGAGCCAGGAATCTGTGATCCTCATTGGTTAGAACCCAAATGTTAGTTCAGTGGTGGTTAGAACATTGGACTCCAAATGCATGGTCTTGGGCTGTGTTTTTGCACGTAATTCTATAGCAGAGCAAATATTGGCCTGAAAGCTACAGTATCAATCATCTTTGCCCTCATCGAAGGAAACGGGTATTGCTAACAGCTTGTTGCACTTGACTATTGCATTATTTTCTTGGTAACAGATGTCGGTTTTATTATGATGCCATCCTATTAATTGCTTCAGCTGACAGTCAATTCCATCACCATTACATCTCTTTCCTCCCCTCAGCACTGGAGATCTATTAAAAGTAATGTTGGACATAGTCCGGTTACTGTCCGTTGTCCAGGAGGGCGGAGAGCGGAGGCTGTGTAGTGGTGTGTAGTGTTGTGTAGGGGTGTGTAGTGGTGTGTTGTGGATAGTGGAGATCCTATATCATGTTTTCAAACCTAGCCAAATAGGGCAGGGTTAGAAACAAACAGGCTGTTTATGACAGGTGGTTGCCATGGGAGAGGTCTTTATTCATGTTTGCATCATGGATGGTCAGGAGAAATATCTAGACTTGCTCGGTGGACACATTTCCTCAGAGCATGATGCTGGCACATTTGAGTTATGGGGTGAAGCGTTATGGCCGAGTAGAAGAGGTATTTAGGGGTTGGAACTGACTGTCCAGGAGAGGATGGTGCATCCTATATCCCATTGTTTTTAGGGCCCTGTAGGGCTGGGCCTTGGACAAACATTCTGTGAGAATAAAACATTCCCTTTTCATTTAAATTCAAGCACAGGGACAAAGAGATTATTGGATACAGTACCATATGAATAGTTTTCCATAAATTCCATTATAGAATTTGAACAAAACCCAACTATAACACAAGGTTATGACTGAAATGCCCTCAACGTGGTAGAAGAAAATAGTTATAGAAAATGATTGACTGAGAGCTTTGGATAAGTACATATAGGCCTACTTTATTGATATTGGCTCCTACACTTCAGACTGTCAGACCAAAATTATTGGCTTCTAATTTGATAAATTGTTTTTTCTTAAATGTTCCCCTCTAAAAATACACTCAGATGATATTGTATGGGAAAATCAGAAGCGAATAGCAACTTGAGACATTTTGTTGGAAAGTTGACAATTGGCTTGACAGAAATGTCACAATAATATGGATAGAGGTCCAGTCATGTTATTGTTTGTTTCCTTATGAAAACACACAGAACGTACCTTGTTCCTCTGGCACGGTGATGTAATCATGTGGTAGTCTAAAACAAGTGTATCATGCCTCACTATGTTGGTTTGTCACGCCCTGACCGTAGAGAGCTTTTTATGTCTCTATTTTGGTTTGGTCAGGGTGTGATTTGGGCGGGCATTTTATGTTCATTTTCTATGTTTTGTATTTCTTTGTGTTTGGCCGGGTGTGGTTCTCAATCAGAGGCAGCTGTCTATTGTTGTCTCTGATTGAGAACCATACTTAGGTAGTTACTTTCTGTTTAGTGTTTTGCACCTGACAGGACTGTTTCGGTTATTCTCTTTGTTAGGTCTCCCCAGCCTGGTGGCCCTGTGGCAGCCCCACGCACCAGGCTGTCTCTGCGTCTCCTCCCTCCAGAGTCGCCCTCCAGTCCGGACCCTCCAGCGACGCCCTCCATTCAGGAGCCTCCAGTGACGCCCTCCAGTCCGGAGCCTCCAGAGGCGCCCTCCAGTCCGGAGCTTCCAGCGACGCCCTCCAGTCCGGAGCCTCCAGCGTCGTCCTCCAGTCCGGAGCCTCCAGAGGCGCCCTCCAGTCCGGAGCCTCCAGAGGCGCCCTCCAGTCCGGAGCCTCCAGAGACGCCCTCCAGTCCGGAGCCTCCAGAGACGCCCTCCAGTCCGGAGCCTCCAGCGACGCCCTCCAGTCCGGAGCCTCCAGCGTCGCCCTCCAGTCCGGAGCCTCCAGAGGCGCCCTCCAGTCCGGAGCCTCCAGAGGCGCCCTCCAGTCCGGAGCCTCCAGAGGCGCCCTCCAGTCCGGAGCTTCCAGCGACGCCCTCCAGTCCGGAGCCTCCAGTGTCGCCCTCCAGTCCGGAGCCTCCAGAGGCGCCCTTCAGTCCAGAGCTTCCAGCGACGCTCTCCAGTCCGGAGCCTCCAGAGGGCGCCCTTCAGTCCAGAGCTTCCAGCGACGCTCTCCAGTCCGGAGCCTCCAGTGTCTTCCTCCAGTCCGGAGCCTCCAGAGGCGCCCTCAGGTCCGGAGCTTCCAGCGACGCCCTCCGCGAGTCCGGAGCTCCCAACAAGGGTCCCCAGTCCGGGTCCCGCTACAAGGGTGCCCAGTCCGGCCCCACAACGAGGGTGCCCAGTCCGGGGCCCGCTACGAGGGTCCCCAGTCCGGGTCGGTGGCGAGGGTCCCCGCTCTAGAGGCGCACCTAAGTGGGCCGAGCCAGAGATAGAGCGGGGTCTTGTCCCTCACCAGAGCCGCCACTGCGGAGAATGCCCACCCAGACCCCTCCCTATGGGTTCAGGTTTTTGCTTCCGCACCTTTGGGGGGGGGGGGGGGGGGGTACTGTCACGCCCTGACCGTAGAGAGCTTTTTATGTCTCTATTTTGGTTTGGTCAGGGGTGTGATTTGGGCGGGCATTCTATGTTCATTTTCTATGTTTTTGTATTTCTTTGTGTTTGGCCGGGTGTTGTTCTCAATCAGAGGCAGCTGTCTATCGTTGTCTCTGATTGAGAACCATATTTAGGTAGCTTTTTCCCACATGGTTTTTGTGGGTAGTTATTTTCTGTTTAGTCTTTTGCACCTGACACGACTGTTTCGGTTATTCTCTTTGTTATTTTGTTCTTAGTGTTCAGTTTCAATAAAAAGCATGAACACTTACCACGCTGCGCTTTGGTCCACACCTTCTTCAACAGGCGACCATTACATGGTTTGAATGTGAGGTTTAGCAAAAAATGCACTGTTCGGAAGTAATTTTCCCAAACATTTGGTTGTTTTACATGTTACCCTACAGTTTAGTACAAACCAATCAAATAGCTACAGGTAGCCTACTACTGTATAAAGACCTGGATATGTGACAGGCACCACCATAACGTTTGCTGAAGTAAGAGAAAGAGAAAACGAAGTAAGCTCTATTTTGCTCCATTATTTCAAAGCCTGAAGCAGGCAGCCATAGTTGTACGTGTCGCTTGGGTTTAGGAGATTACAGTAGAAATCAATCTATTTCTCTGAAATTGCTCCATTATGACCATCATCCACAACAATAGAGGGACCAGAGTGGCCCTACAGATCAGGTTAAATTAGAGGGACCAACGTGGCCCTACAGATCAGGTTAGATTAGAGGGACCAGAGTGGCCCTACAGATTAGGTTAGATTAGAGGGACCAACGTGGCCCTACAGATCAGGTTAGATTAGAGGGACCAGCATGGCCCTATAGATCAGGTTAGACTAGAGGGATGTATCCCTATGGATCAGGTTAGACCAGAGGGACCAGCATGGCCCTATAGATCACGTTAGAATAGAGGGACCAGTGTGGCCCTACCGTTCAGGTTAGATTAGAGACGACCGGCTGGTCCGTCTCAGTGGGCTTGGTAGTGGAACCAGCCAAGGGACTACAAGGGGATTTAGTTTGCTTCCCAAATGGCACACTATTCCCTATATAGTGCACTATTTTTGACGAGAGCCCTGTGCCCTGGTCAAAAGTAGTGCACTTTATAGGGAATATGGTGCCATTTGAGACACAGACTACTTGCAATTGAGCTCTTACTCCTGTGGAGACAAAATATCCAACATCCTATACCTCATGGATTACTGTAGCCACAGGGGCGAATCGAATTAAAGAAATCGTTCATTTGATGCATGGCTTGTTCCCACAGTGTTTTCTGAGGCTTGAAGGAATTGGGCCTGTTGTGTTGTTTTTTAATAAAGGGAAGAGGAAAGAGTTAATTACTTGCGTAATTCATTTTAAACACTTGCTTTGGCAGTATATGTTTCCCATGCCAATAAAGCCCCTTTGAATTTAATTAGAGAGAGAGAGAAAGTGAGAGAGAGAGAGACAGAGAGAGAACCAAACCAAGAGAAAGGGACCAAGCTCAGTGTGGGTGGGCTGAAGAAAGATCATCTGATTTAGCTCAAGACTAAGCCACCAACAGGATCAGTTCACCTGTTAAAGCACTGCTAGACCACACAATGTAACACAGGCTGCTGTCACACTCCACACATACACTCAATGACAAACACACTATGGGACCAGTACTTTAGCCCAAAACTTTATGTGTTTTTATATAAGTAACTCAGAGTTTGGTGTAAATCATGCACTGATATCATCCTTTCAGTATGTGTGCTTTATGTATCAATTTAATGTTGCCCTCATCAATGGTGTTCCTAGTTAGGCCTCTTTCTCGGTTTTAGAATTGAGATCTGCTTCCCTCATCTTAGTTCACATGAGGGTGGAGTAGTCTACAGGTTAGCTACCAACCCTTAGATACACACTCCATCATCTGTAGACGGCACCACAGACGGCCCCAAGTGCCACAAATGTTGTCCCGTGTGGCTCAGTTGGTAGGGCATGGCACTTGCAATGTCAGGGTTGTGGGTTTGATTCCCATGGGGGACCAGTATGGAAGAAAAAAAGAGAATAATTAAAGTGGCCAGCCATGCCATATCTTTGTTTCTGCAGGTATGGCATTTTCTTTGGAGATTATTTTGGGTATTTACCAGACTCAGGGAGGGACAGGCAGCTACAGTACCTCATGCTGTTCCTCCCCAGTCAGGCAGTCACATTCACATTCCCCTGGAGTCATCAGACAGGTCCGCCACACGCTCTGACACAACCGCTTTTTCTCGCCATCATTTATTTATGCAAAAGGTCGCCTAGCAACCTCTACAACACCAGACCCCCACCTCACCTCCCTCTCCCATCATACATCTCCTTCTCTCTGACCAGTTCCTTGCCCCCTTCTCTCTCTCTCTCTCTCTCTCTCTCTCTCTCTCTCTCTCTCTCTCTCTCTTCCACCACCTCAGTAATAAATGTTACATTTCCAGTTGACGTATTTCAACAGACTGACTGCATGTCCTTTTGGGATGTCCAGGTACCATTGGTAGTCTGGGGGAGTGTGTGTGTCTACCTTTCTGGATAACCTCACAGGGTGTGACTGTTGGACCCAGCCCTTCCTTCTGTGTGAACATCCTGCTGTCCATCAATGCTTTTACTAGAGAAACAGGGGAGGGGCTTGAGACATGTTCTTACAGGAATTTTCACAAGTACAGTGCCTTCAGAAAGTATTCATACCCATTGACTTATTCCACATTTTGTTGTGTTACAGCCTGAATTCTAAATGGATTCAAACAAATGTTTTCTCACCCATCTACACACAATACCCCATAATGAAAAAGTGAAAACATGTTTTTTTTTAAACATTTTTGCAGATGTATTGAAAATGAAATACAGAAATATCTCATTTACATAAGTATTCACACCCCTGAGTCAATACTTTGTCAATACTTTGTAGAAGCACAGTCTTTCTGGGTAAGTCTTTAAGAGCTTTCCATACATGGATTGTGCAACATTTGCCCGCTTATCTTAAAAAAATTATTCAAGCTCTGTCAAATTGGTTGTTGATCATTGCTAGACAACCATTTTCAGGTCTTGCCATAGATTTTCAAGTAGATTTAAGTCAGAACTATAACTCGGCCACTCAGGAGCATTTACTGTCTTCTTGGTAAGCAACTCCTGTATAGATTTGGCCTTGTGTGTTAGGTTATTGTCCTGCTGAAAGGTGAATTAATCTCCCAGTGTCTGGTGGAAAGCACACTGAACCAGGTTTTCCTCTAGGATTTTGCCTGTGCTTAGCTCCATTTGTTTCTTTTTTATGCTGAAAAACTCCTTAGTCCTTAACAATTACAAGCATACCCATAACATGATACAGTTACAACTGTGCTTGAAAACATGGGGAGTGGTACTCAGTAATGTGTTGTATTCAGTGGCAGTCAGTGCCGTTTAAGATTAGGGAGGACAATTTCTTTATTTTTTATGAGTATGGCCTAATTTCTATTACATCATACTGAATGACATATATGGCAATGGTCTATTTGCATATAGGGATACTGCAGCTCTGATTGGTTATGTTGCACCGGTCTGTAGAGTACCTGCTGAGTTGTGCCTGTCAGTGCAATAGAATCCTACTCCAGCGCATTCTGCGTACAAGACAAATCTCTTGCGTAGTTAGTTTTGCATATTTGTTTGATAACTTCTGAACACTGTAAAATTCTATATTTATACTTCATAAATGTATCAATTGTACATACATTTATGTTGGAAGGTGAAACCAAATCATATATGGATGTGGCTTTAAATGCTACATCATCATTCTTCTTCAGTGCTTCAATAAGACATAGTGGAAAGAGTCACTATGTGCTACTATTTGGAATTATAGTGCGCTGTACAATGCACTGCTGAAATACATGGGTTGTATATAACAATATATTCCATTCACTATCAGAATAATATTGATACAATGTAAGCTGAGAGACAGGCGATACTGTATCAGTTTACAATTCACATTGAAAAGGTGATCTTGTACAATGTTGCATGGGGCATAAATGGCATACAACAGTAGCCAACTGCTTTACAATACCCCTGCTTCTGAGTACTGTATAATGTGACTGTAAGACTGACATATTTCTCAACATGCTCAAAACCTGCCATTAGATACAAATTATTGGCCGATTATCCGACACAGTGTGTGTGTGTGTGTACGTGCGCTTGTTTGTGTGTGTGTGTACGTGTGTGTGGCTGCCTCGTCTATTCCATGAGCAACTGTCTGTGACTCAGACAATCCTATCCAGCGTACTAATCAGAGCGAGATAGCTCTCTCTACTTTTAGCTTTTTTCAAGCAGCCGCTTGGCTCTTTCGGAACTTATCAACTCCTGGCTCTTTCCCCTCTTCCTTTCCTCTGTCTGAAACCAAATGTTTTCTGTAGAAAAAAAACAGGATCAGAGCCCACTGCCTCCGGTCTGCCTCCATGACATCATCCAGCACAGCACACATCTGGAACCGATCGACTCTCTCCGTGCATGTCTGCATGGTGTATGGTGTGTACAGTGTGTGTGTGTGTGTCTGCATGTGTGTATGTGTGTACAGGTGTGTATGGGGGGGGGGGGGGGGGGGGGGCGTGTTTGATGGGGTGTTTAGGAGATGATAGATGTGGAGCTGTGGAAGGGAAGGGGGCCGGTGACACATCTGCAGCTGAAAAGAGGTGGGAGAGAGAAAGACATAGAAGAAAGAGAGAAAGAGGGGAGAGAGTAGAGAAGAAACTGGGCAAACATTCTCGGCCAAAACACTGATGCATCCTGAGCTTTCGGTCATTAAACATTACCCCTGCCAAGTAGAGTTTTCATAAGTCCGCTCATTCCAGCTGAGAAACATCACATTAGATCTATTCTTAAGGGGTATATTCTATACGGCATGCCGGAAATTGAGGTGTGGTTATGGGGGAAGAAGCTCTTAGCTCTCTTGCTGAGTGTAATGCTCTCCACTACAACCACACCCCTCCATTTGGAAAGCATTACAGTGATATGGCAGTAGTGTAAAGGTAAACTCCTGGCTGTAAGCAATGTTCCCAGAGCCTCCCAGACTGCTTGGGTCAAGGTCTAATCTGATAACCTTCCCACCCTTTGGACCTTTTACTGTTTTAGATGTTTACTTTCTTCTGTATTTCCTGTTGTTTTAGAGGACACCAGAGCAGGTTTAGTTGTTTATAGACTAATAGCATTTCCAGCTGGTCTGTCTGATAAGGGGAAAAGGTGGTGATGATCGGTAGGAAGAAGGGTACTGACAGTTTAGTTCCTGTTTTGACCACTAGAGGGCACTTGCGTTTACTTACAGCCTTCTGATCAAACTGATGACAAAGGAATAGGGGCAAACTGTATGACAGGACAAAGATGGCAACTGAAGAAAAATACAAATATTTAGGTCTAGCATTTGATGCAATGAGTTCTAACTTCATTCAGGACGAGCATTTCTGGCAGATCTTCTGTCCGTGTCTCAGAAACTACTGTAAGATACAGTCTTTGAGGGTGTTGGATCAATAGTGGGTGTAAAGAAAGACAGTGGCCATGACGCTGGATAGGGAGGTGAGATTAGCAAATGGACAACCTGTAGGTTGACACAGACTGTACCCTGGCAGCACAGGAGGTTGGTGGCACCTTAATTGGGGAGGTTGGGCTTGTGGTGATGGCTGGAGAGGAATAAGTGGAATGATATCAAATACATCAAACACATGGTTTCCATGTGTTTGATGCCATTCCATCCTCTCCGTTCCAGCCATTATTATGAGCCGTCCTCCCCTCAGCAGCCTCCACTGCCTGACAGACAGGAAATGACAGAGGACTGAAGGATGTGAGTGGAAAAGAGATTTGGGAGGAAGGAGGATAGGAGGGATGGAGGGAGATGGGGAAAGAGAAGGTGAAAGAGGAAGGGAGAGAGAGAGAGAGAGAGAGAGAGAGAGAGAAGAGAGAGAGAGAGAGAGAAGAGAGAGAGAGAGAGAGAGAGAGGAGAGAGAGAGCTGTTGGCCAGATGTCTGTTCGGGTGGCTATAGTATTACTCAATTAGGGGAGTTTCTCAACGTTGGTTTATCTCTCAATAACTATCTAGACTAAACCTCTCCTCATTTTTCCTGTGATTCATCCCTTTTCTTTCCCATCTCTTCTGTTGTTAACCTTTCTCTCCTTTCTTCTCTCTTTCTTTGTTACCTCTTCTCTGCCATTTTCTCCTCCTCTCTACTCGTCCTGCTTCCTTGCTTCCCTTTTCCACTACTCTATTCTCCATCACAGCCCTTACCCTCTCATCTCTCTACCTCCATTTTCTCACCATCCTTACTTCCTCCTCTTTTCCATGATGCTGTCTGTTCTATGGCTGGTTTGGTTTGGAGATGATTTAGATGACTGCAATAATTAATCTACTCAGTTTCACAGAAAGAGGGAGGAGAGCGAGGTACGAGTAAAGTTGTGATACGTTAAGTAGAAAAGAGAAAGATGGATGAGAGAGGAGGAATAAAATGTAAAGATGTAGAGTTTAAGAAAAGAAGGGGAGGGACAAAGTCATTATGCAGCAAGAGAAAATACAATCGTGGAGAGGGGAGATATGGAGAGAGGAAAAGATGTGGAAGGCAGTCTCTCCAGAGAGAACACAATGTGTAAGTTTCCCTCCCTCCTCCCTCCCCTTCCCTCCCTCCTCCTCCCTCCCTCCCTCCCTCCCTCCTCCCTCCCTCCCTCCCTCCCTCCTCCCTCCCTCCCTCCCTCACTCTGACACAACTACGCTCTGTTGGAGCAGAGAGGCCTGCAGCACAGTCATCTCCAGCATGGCCCGTAGGACACACTGGACCTACAGTATGTCAGAACAATACCACAACCTACTCCTCCTGCAGCACTGAGCACTGAGCCAGGGACCACAGCCACTTCAGACACTCACACTGATACTGTATGACTTTCTGGCCACATTTCCAGGCCATGGGTCAACGGACTTTTTCCTCTTCTCTATTTTCTCAGGGCTAAGGTTTTCCCTCTTCTCTTTCTCAGGCTACAGTTTCCCTTTCTCCTTTGTCAGGGCTAAAGTTTTCCCTCTTCTCCTTTGTCAGGGCTAAAGTTTCCCTCTTCTCCTTTTCTTCAGGCTCCCCCCCCCACCACCCCACAGTTTTCCCTCTCTCATTCTCTAGGGCACAGCTTTCTCTTCTTCCCATCTTTCTTTCTCAGGGCTAAAGTTTTTCCCATCTCTCCTTCTCAGCGGCTACAGTCCCTCTTCTCATTTACTTCAGGGCTACAGATTTCCCTCCTCATTCTCAGGCTACAGTTTCCATCTTCTCATTTCTCAGGGCTACAGTTTTCCCTCTTCTCCTTTCTCAGGGCTACAGTTTTCCCTCTTCTCCTTTCTCAGGGCTACAGTTTTCCCTCTTCTCCTTTCTCAGGGCTACAGTTTTCCCTCTTCTCATTTCTCAGGGCTACAGTTTTCCCTCTTCTCCTTTCTCGGGGCTACAGTTTTATCTTTCTAACTCCCTCATGATCAGAGTGGATGTGAACTGTCTTAATGGACTGTCCAGTGTAGCCTCTCACTCCACCCCCATTCTGTATGAGAATGTTCCAGAATGTTTGGGTTTCCTTCAACCCCTCCTCTCCACACCCTTGTGACTGTGTTCTGAGTCACTCTAACCGTCCGGGACCACTCCTGCGGAGACGGGGGGCGCCAGCCTCACCTCCCTCCGAATGTCGGCCAGAACCTCCAGAGGGCTTTCCCTTCGCAGCAGACAAGTTGGAAAAGTTCTGACTTATGCCCAGGGCATTCTCAGGGGAAACACTTAGTATTTTATTGTATGTAATATTGGCTCAGTGGAACTAGATTCACATTTGATAAATGTAACATTTCCAGAATATCGTTGGATTGGAAAAAAAATTAACATTTCACTTATAGAGGCAGAGACTAGTCTGTTAATTTGAGTGAAAACTATAAGTTAGCTGGTTGAGCTGATTATACCCATGTCCATAGCCTGGGGAAACCCCAGCTTGACCATGACTGCTGGCCCATATAAGCGTGACCATTTGTTGATTTGGTGCTGAAGTAGATCAAATCCTGTTTCTCTTCTCTCTGTGCCCAGATCTCCGGCTGTTCCTTCCCTCTGGCGTTTTGCGTGTCTCACATTTTCCATGTTATTGTTTTTTCTCCTTGGTGAGTTAGGACTTTTCAAACACAGTGTGGTTGGACCCTGCCAGTGCTGTGGTCTTTCAAACACTTCAGTCAGAGCTTGGCTTCTGAGAAGCAGATACCACGTTGCGTCACCCTTGTTTCTGGGCTGAGAAACGATCGCTTTCTGTGCTCATGCTGGTTGGCTTGAATTTGATTGTTCTTCATCGTAGCTAGTGAGAACATGTTGTACATAGTTACTCCACGGTATCAATACTTGTATTTGTACACAGCTGGTTGGGTAATTGCACATTTCATTTCTTCATAGCTCAAGTAATACAATAATTCTGCTGCAGAAAAGTTTTCACTAAAACGTCAAGCATAGAGCAGATCACAAACTGATGGACAAAGAGTAGAAACAAACTGGTGACAAAGAGATGAATGAACCAACAGCTGTGTGAATCATCTCCTGAATATGCACTGCTGGCTAAGACTAAGACCAAGCCTAAGACCACACTAACTAACACACAGCTGCTTCTCTACCTCAACCTCTCACTGCAACACTCCCATCAACAGTGAAGCCAACAGCAAAACAGGCTGTACTCCATCAAACAACACAATCAAGAGTTTCCCTCCCCCTCCTTTCCCTACCCTCCAACCTGGTCCCAGAGCATTTTGTATTATGCTGTATGTAAATCCGAGATGCATCATTTAGTATGATATTGTTAAGTTTTATATGGTATGTATTTGTGGACGTCCATCACCCATTTCGTAGGATATGTTACGAATTGCAGTTCATATTATATGTAAAGAATTTGCAAAACGTGTGATATGTTAATAATTCTAGCTAGGCGGCTAATGTTAGCTAGCTGGCTAACGTTAGCTAGGCTAGGTGTCAGGGTTAAGGTTAGGGTTAAGTTTAGGAGTTAGGTTAAAGGGTTAGGGTTAGGGGAAGGGTTAGCTAACATGCAAAGTAGCTAAACCAGTAGTTGAAAAGTTACTAATTAGCTAAATTGCTAAAGTTTTGGTTTGCTAGACATTTGCGTTATGCGCCCAACCATCCATCCCGACCAAACACCCTACTTTCGTTTCATCTGTCTTATGTAACCATACCAAACGTAACATATCATACTCATTTGAGTGTCCTGGATTTACATTTACTATGTTACGTTCAGTCTATTAGACCAGGCTGTTCCCTCTGAGCCTCTTTTTCTTCCCCTAGTGTTTTAAACCCAGATGTTGAGACGTGTTGTAATGTGTTGTAATGACCAGACCTACTTCCAGTCTGTCCAAAACACAAGGACATTCAGCCAGTAGGAGAATAACCAGAGACCAGAGGCTTGTGCAAGACTAGTCTCAATGGGGAATAAGGTGTTCTGTTCTATTCTATTCTATTCTGCTCTGTTCTGTTCTATTCTGTTCTATTCTGTTGTGGGAGAGGGGTAGTTGGGAACAGGGAGAAGTTGAAATGGACCAGGCAGAGGTCATAGAAAGAAGGGTGAGAGGAAAGGGCCCTAGTTTTGGTGCAGTTAAAGGGGCATTCAGTATAGTAAACAGTCCACGGGTAATGGGAGACTGGGAGCCCCAAAACAGACCAGGGGGGTAACGTCAATCACAACAAAGGGTTAGTACTGTAAAGCTATCTCCTGCTTTGTTCTGGAAGATGTGTGTTGTGCGTGTGTGTTTGTATGTTTTACAGCGTGCATATGCATGAACATGTGCAAATGTGTGTGTGTTTCCTAGCTGCTCATGTTCAGTACCTCTACTCACATCTCTGTACATATGTCAGTAATTAACAATCAACAATGAGCAGTGAGAGAACGCATCGGGGGAAAACTCACTAGGCAGCCAATCATTTCCCCAAATTACCCTCCTCTTTCTCCCTCGCCTCTGTTTCACTCACTTTGTTTTTATTTTGGAAGCAAACCTCCCACAGACTGTTAGAGCTCTGCAGTCAGCCAGTCAGCCAGTCAACCAGTCAACCAGTCAGCCAGCCAGTCAGCCAGTCAGTCAGACAATCAGACAGTCAGTCAGTCATTCAGATTGAGACATCTGAGCCAGTGTTCACAGAGGCCTGTTTTTAAAATAAACAAAGCCCTGGTATCTACTCTTAAAGGAACACAAGTGTTTGGCTTTTCTTCTCCTTTTCCCATCATCGCTGTTCCTGCCTGTTCATTGAACTAACACAAAACAGTTTGACAGTGTTTATGTTTGAGTTTTATCATAGAAATAGTTGATATCATGGACTACAATTTCTGAGAGAGAGAGAGAGACAGGGAGAGAGCGACAGAGAGTGACAGGGAGAGAGAGTGAGAGTGACAGGGAGAGATAGAGAACGACAGGGAGAGAGAGAGTGATAGGAAGAGAGAGCATGACAGGGAGAGAGAGAGATAGATAGAGAGAGGAGGAGAGAGACAGAAAGCTGACGATGGAAAAGACACAACCAAAGTGACGAGAACGAGCGAGTAGAAAGAGAGAGAGAGAGGAGACAGATGAGCGGAGAGAGCGAGAGAAAGAGAAGAGAGAGGAGAGAGAGAGAGAGTGACGGAGAGAGCGAGAGAAAGAGAGCGACGAGAGAGAGAGAGAGAGAGAGAGAGAGGAGAGAAGAGAGAGAGGTAAGAGACGAGAGAGAGACGGAGCGCAGGAGAGAGAGACGAGAGACGAAGAAAGAGAGAGAGCAGAGAGAGAGGAGAGAGAGAGAGAGAGAGAGAGAGCGGGAGAGAAGGAGAGAGAGAGACAGGAAGAGAGAGAGAAAGGGAGAAAGGAGAGAAAAGGAGAAAATAACCCCCCACTTTCATTACCTGATGAACATGGTAAATGGCTGTCATTTACTGTACCTCTCTTCATTCCTCCCTCCTTTCGACACCCATCTATCTTCCCCTTGACACCACGTCCCCTCTGACCACTCACCATCCCGGGCCTCAGGGCGGAAAAAGACATGACCTCACCCTCTTCCCTCCCTGTCAACTTTGGTCTCTTTAAGAGGTGGTTTAAATGACCTCATCCAGGGGATCTGTACAAAACTACACCTCAACAACCCCCTCTTCCCTCGCCATACCACTGAAAAAAAGTACTACCTCCTAACCTCCCACCCCCCTCTCACAACTTACCCCTCTGTCTCTTGCACCACTCCTAGACCAGTGAAACCATTTTCTAGTCTGGTCTGTAGCCCCCTTCTTCTTGCCCCTTGGCACTAGGGATGGGAATTTTAAATAATTTCACTATTCAAATATCATGACATTTTGTCAGATATCCGGATAGTCTAAAAACATGTTTTTGTTTCTTTGTTTAAACTAGGACACTTGATTTGACACTCAGCCTGCACAACTCAGGAGAGACTGTGCACGCTGCAGCATGTGGTGTGTGCATGGGAGGGGGAGAGAGGAAAAGTAGAACTCGGGCTAGTTAGATAAACATGTAAATGCCATAGGTTATCTATCATCCCATCTGGCAGTGCCTGTCTTTACTGCATCAATCAATTTGATGTAAAGATGCTAGCTAAGATAGCCAGATGTTACTGTAGCTAGCCGGCTAGCTAGTTAACTAGACTAGCTCACGCTATTTTGCTGCGCTCCCTGTTCATGTCTACAACAATTGAATTCAGATTAAACAACAGCTTACCTGTCTGTTGCTCATTGTTTGTTTGTTGTTTTATTAAATTAAGAATTCAAATGTCATGGTATATCCTTGTGTGTAGCAATGTCACTTAGATAATTTTATTTTACTGAGACAAAGCCTTTACATCATTAAACTTGGCCTATGATTTTTTTTCATCAAAATATTTATACTCTCGCAAGTATTCGATTAATAACGTCCGTTCGGATATTCAAATAACCGTGCCCATCCCTACTTGGTACTTCTACACACCAATAGCATCCCTGGAGACAACAGACTCCTCCCACATGATAATGTATCAGCTCCTGTGTGGTGGTGGGGTTCTCAGTGTGCATTATTCACCTTCATACAGCTCATTATAAGCACATATACCTGTACATGTTCTTCTCTGGCTCTCTGCTTCTCCTGGCCTACTGCAGTTTCCCTATGTTCTCTACTAGACCTGGGTCCAACTAGTATTTGTTTTCTTTCAAACAATTTACACATTTCCAGATGGACACTTTTTGCACTTTTGGAACTCTTCTGTTTGATTCCCTTACATCACTCAAGCTCAATCAAGCGCAGCCAAAGTGTTTGAAAGAAAACCAACCACTATTTGAACCTGGGTTTGTTCTCTTCCCAGGCTTACAACCCACCCAGATCTCCTGGCTCTTGGTTCTGTGGTACTGATGCTAGGATAAGGAGTGATAGATGGACACACACAGCCTGGGAAACATCTCCCTCACAGCCCGATGACTCAATGCCTAAAGTAAGCTTGGCCACTCTCTCTCACTCTCCCTCTATCTATCTGTCTTTCTGTCTCTCTTTTTCTTTCTATCTCTCTTTCTCTCCCCCTCTCTCTCTCTCCGTCTGTCTCTCAATCTCTTTCTCAATCTCTCTCTTTCTTTCTTTCTTTCTTTCAATCTCTTTCAATCTCTTCAATTTCTCTCTCAATTCTCTGTCATCTCCGGATCTGCAGACAGACAGACATATAGAGTAAGAGAGAGAGGCAGAGGTGAGGGATCTGCATCAACTCTCCCACAGAAAGTGTAAACTAAAGCTGAGCATGTTTACTTGACATCAGATGATATGAATGTCATCCGCCCCTACTTCCGGCGCCGAAAAGAGATGGCCGCCTCGCTTCGTGTTCCTTGGAAAATATGCAGTATTTTGTTTTTTTACGTGTTATTTCTTACATCGGTACCCCGGGTAATCTTAGGTTTCATTACATACAGTCGGGAGGAACTACTGAATATACGATTAACGTCAACTCATCATCGTTCCTACCAGGAATATGACTTTCCCGAAACGGATCCAGTGTTTTGCCTTCCACCCAATACAATGGATCTCATCCCAGCCGGCGACCCTGTGCGACGCCGAAAAAGGGGAAAACGAGGCGGTCTCGTGGTCAGGCTTCGGAGACGGAACTCATCATGGTTCTACAGATAGTTTCCGAGACGGATCAGTGTTTTGCTTCCACCAATAACAATGGATTCATCCCAGCCGGACGACATGTGGCGAAAAGGGGAAACGGGCGGTTCGTGTCAGGTTCGGAGATCGGGCATGGCTCATCCCTAGATACTACTGCAATGTAGTCTCTTGACAATAAGGGGTTGATGAAATCCGAGCACGGGACATTCGAGAGTAATAGGGATTGCCAACAGTGTTCTGCTCACCGACATGGCTACTAAGGACGCTAAGGATGGTGCAGCCTGGTTATCTTCATACGATCGGCGAAGACAACTCTTTCCGGTGAAAGAGGGGGGGGTTGCACTTATGATTTAAGAGAAGTGGTGTGATATATAAAGAACACAAGAAGTAAGTCGTTGGTTGCCTGATCTAGCTATCCTAAATCAAAATGTGACGATTATTACAAGGGGGATTTCGTATGCATATAAGCGTATCGACTTCCCCAGCAGACCATCGATTTGGCTGAACGAACTTTATCTGACATCTTTGGTTAAATGGAAACCACACCTAGCTGCATTCATCGTGTGGGGATTTTTAACAAGGTAATCCTAAAAAAAAACTCCTAAATTCTATCAGCATATCGGGATTGTGCTACCAGGGCCTGGAAAACTGAGACAGTTGTTATACTAATTTCCGGAGCGCTTATAAGAGCCTCGCGCCCCCTTTCGGAAAGTGACAAGAATCATTTGTTGATGTCAGCTACAAACGAAACTCAAAACAAGCTCGCGTCAGGTCTGATTAATCGTGGTCCGGACAATTGAATCCACGATTCCAAGCTGCTTCGATCATCGGGATCTGGAATGATGTTCGATCGTCCAACAAAATATTGACGAATATGCTGATTCGGTGAGCGAGTTCATTAGGGAAGTGATTGACGATGTGTTACCAGCAACGTAAACATTCCAAACCAGAAACCGTGGATTGACGGCAGCATGTCGCTGTGATGAAAGAGCGAACACTGCTTTTACAGGGAAGGTGACCGAAGCATGACGAACACAGTGTAGCTATTGCTCTCGAAAGGCATAAACAGGCTAAGTCTAGATACGAGAAAAATGAGTCGCAATTCAGAGCTCAGACACAAGAGGTAATGTGGCAGGGTCTACAGCAATCACGGATTACAAAGAACAGCCCGTCGAGGACCAGGATTTGCTCCGCAGGCTAACAAATTTTTTTGCCCGCTTTGAGCATACAGGTGACTGACACGGCGCTACAACTGGGGCTTCTCCTTGAGCGAGGTGAGGTAAGAATTTAAACAGTGGTTAACCTCGGAAGGCTGCAGGCCCAGACGCATTCCCAGCAGCGTCCTCAGAGATTGACGCGACGCTGGCTGGTGTGGTTTAGAATAATTCCAATAAATCTTAATACAAGTTCTGTGTTCACATGCTTAAGAAGGGCACCATTTGTTCCTGTTCAAGAAAGCTAAGGTAACTGATCTAAACGATAACGCGTAGCACATTCCCGTCATCATTGAAAGTATTGAGAGACTAAGTCCAGGACATTCCTCCAACTACTGGAACCTAGAAATCCAATTTGCTTACAGACCGAAATGGTCCAGACGACGCAATCGAATGACTGCCCTAACTTGGAAGGGAATACCTCATGTTGAGAATGTGTTCATCGTACAGCTCGACATTTAAGACATAGTAACTCCACTCGTCAGTAAGTCGAGACCTGGTTGACTGCGTGTGAATGGGTCTGGCCTTCCTGCGGCGCCAGGTGGTGAGGGTAGGTTAAACAACATCTCCACCCGCTGATCTCACACTGGGGCCCCACAAGGGTGGTTTCTGAGCCTTCCTGACTTCCTGTTACCCGAGGTGGCCATGGCAGCCATCACTCAATCATACAGTTTGCCGGATGACATATTTGTTGTGTAGGCTTGATACAAACACGAGAGACGAGCCTCAGGGAGGAGGTGAGGGCCCTCGGAGTGGTGGTGTCAGGAAATACCTCAACTCAACGTCACAAAAAGGAGATGATTGTGGATTCAGGAAACAGCGAGGGAAGCACCCTATCACATCACGGGTCAGTAGTGGAAAGGTGGAAGTTTTAAAGTTCCTCGTGTACAAATCACGGACAACTGAATTGGTCCATGCCACACGACAGCGTTGTTGAAGAAAGGCGCAGCAGCGCCTCTTTCAACCTCAGGAGGCTGAAGAAATTCGGCTTGTCCCAAAAGCACTCACAACTTTAACCCAGATGCACAATCGCGAGCATCTGTCGGGCTGTATCACCGCCTGGTATACGGCAACTTGCTCCGCCAAACCGTAATGGCTCTCAGAGGGTAGTGAGGTCTGCAGAACAGCATCACCAGGGGCAAACTACTCCTCCAGGACACCTAACACCCGATGTCACAGGAAGGCATAAGCTCAGTCAAGGACAAACAACCAACCCAAGCACTGCCTGTTCAGTATCCAGAGGAGGTCAGTACATGGTGCACATAAAGCCAGGCTCGAGAGACTGAAAAAAACAGCTTTATCTTCAAGGCCACAGACTGTTAAACAGCCACATAAATTTAGCGGCCGTGCACATACTACTCAATCGCAGCTTTACAACATGGGAAATTTATGGGAATTATGAAAAATGTACACTAGCCATTTAAGCATGCCATTAACTAAAATGTTTAACATACCCTAACATTACCCCATTTCATTATGTATTATATACTGTACTTATATCATCTAATGCATTGCCATCTTTTACAATCACATGTACCACTAGCCACTTTAATACTAGCCACTTTATGTTTACTACTACAGTAACTCACTCATAGTATATACGTATCTATACCATACGTGACCATCTGCCAATGCGTTTGTACCAATCATTATATTATCTTTATGTACATATTTCTTATCCTTTAGTTACCTTGTGTGTGTGTTACAGGTAGTGGTGGAGCATTGTTAGGGTTAGGGATTACTGTTGGTTATTTACTGCATTGTCGGAACTAGAAGACAAGCATTTCGCTCACTCGCATTAACCATCTGCTAACATGTGTATGTGACTAATAATTTGATTTGATTTGATTTGATGTGTCTGTTTCCTTCGTAAGGCTGATGCTCATTGTGTCCTTAGATAGTTTGTATACAGTAGAAAGTCATTATTTAAAAACATGAAAGGCATTTTTGAAACGGAAGGCAAAGTGGAAATAGTGTTTGTTCCCATGTTATTGTAGGTTACTACATCTCTTGCCTAAGTGTGTGTATGTTTATGGCTGAATGTGTGTGTTTGGTGTTTGTGCTGGGGGTTGCGCCTATGTGTGTGTTGGAGTGCTTTAGACACAGACACTACCCACCATTAAAGAGAGTAATGTGTTTCCCACCACTGACATACGTCTAAGATGTTTTATGGTGAATCACAGAACACTCTCTAGATCTGTTTCACCAGACGTTTACACAGAGCTTGCGTTTTGTCTTCTGTTGTCTGTCTGTCTGTCTGTCTGTCTGTCTGTCTGTCTGTCTGTCTGTCTGTCTGTCTGTCTGGTCTGTCTGTTCTGTCTGTCTGTCTGTTGTGTCTGTCTGTCTGTTGTCTGTCTGTCTGTCTGTCTGTCTGTCTGTCTGTCTGTCTGTCTGTGTGTGTGTGTGTTTGTGTGTGTGTGTGTGTGTGTGTGTGTGTGTGTGTGTGTGTGTGTGTGGTGTTGTGTGTGTGTGTGGTTGTGTGTGTGTGGTGTGTTGTGTGTGTGGTGTGTGTGTGTGTGTGTGTGTGTGTGTGTGTGTGTGTGTGTGATGTGTGTGTGTGAAAGAACTTGTGGTTTTCATGTTGTTTGCATGAGTATGATACTTGAAGAAAAGAGGAGGAATTATCTTTGTCTCACACTGATTGACTCTCTCCATCCTGCCTCATCGCTCTCTTTTGTCTTCTCTTCTCTCTTCATATCTATCTCTTCTATCTCTCTCAACGCTTCTATCTCTCTCCCTCTTGTTATTGAAACAAGTCAAGTGTTTAAAATGGAAACTGGCACGCTGCAAGTTGTTAATTTAAAAACTTTATTCCTTTTTTAAATAATAATAAATAGCACGTGAAAACACTGGGAGGAAACTGGAAAGTGTGATCGACTGCAAATGTTGGTAGGCTGCCTTCAGTCTGCCCTCTCCTTCACATCTCCTCCGCCCTCCTTCCCTCTGCGGAACCTGCACAAGCAGAGCAGAGTGCAGTAAGCAGCGTCATTTCTTTATGTAAACTAGAGAGAGGGAAGAGGAGGATGGCTATGGTTCAGTTTGACCCGCGAGGCTCGACAGAGGTGGAAAGAATGTGCTCTCCAGCCGGTGAACACGTTAACATGGAGGAGAAAAAGAAACAATTTCAAGCAGCTGGTTGGTGTTTTTTCCGCACATCCCAAACCCTCATCCTCATTCAGAGAACGGAGTGGGGGGAGGGAATGGAAAGGGGGAGAGAAATGTATAGGCGAGAGAGAAGGAGAGAGGAGAGAGAGAGAGAGGAGAGAG
>NC_036842.1:30821413-30833169 GCF_002910315.2 Salvelinus sp. IW2-2015
GACGGGCACATCGCGGCGGTCACTCCCTACATGACTACTCGGCCAATGCGCCCAGTCTCTTGACAATAAGGTTGAATGAAATGCCGAGGCTACGGGTGAGCATATCCAGAGAACATTCAGGGATTGCACACGTCGCCTCCGTGCCTATCACGGAAACTCACACTGTGCACTAACCACAAAGGGCCAGCCGCAGATCGTCACTACGGTTGACTATGCCCAGTCTCGCATCGGCAGCTGTCCCGACCACTCATTCCACCTGGCGTTCCACGCGATCAGCAGCCAGCTGGTCTCTGTCATATGGCCATCGCGTACCGCACAGAACTACAACAGACACTCTTCCCTAATAACCAGGTTCGCTTAACGGAAGAGGGCGAGGTGGGCGCAAGGGTACTTAGTCCCGGCCTTATGATTAACGAGGAATGGTGTGATCATTTCATAACAACACACAAGAACTCAAGCTCGTTCTGTTCACCTGGATCTAGACGACTGCCTCACAATCAAATGCTCGGACCGCATATATCTTACAAGCGAATTCTCGTCAATCATGAATCACAGCTGCGATATACATTCCCCCCCACAGCAGACACATCGATGCGCAGAGAGAGAGAGAGAGAGAGAGAGAGAGAGAGAGAGAGAGAGACTGGGAGAGAGAGGGAGAGAGAGAGACAGGAAGAGAGAGAGAAAGGGAGAAAGGAGAGAAAAGGAGAAAATAACCCCCCACTTTCCATTACCTGATGAACATGGTAAATGGCTGTCATTTACTGTACCTCTCTTCATTCCTCCCTCCTTTCGACACCCATCTATCTTCCCCTTGACACCACGAGATAAAGGGGAAAGGGAGAAAAGGGGCGGATGCAAGGGACAGACAGACAGACAGACAGACAGACAGACAGACAGACAGACAGAGACAGGGAAGAAGAGAGTACTTATCCATCACTTTTTCCATATTCCAGTGGACCCCTTGCAAAGCAGAGGGGAGTCATTGCTGGCTAAGTCTCTGTGGGGGAGCCCCATGCTTTGTGGCTTCCACACCGATCTCGACAGACCATTTCTGTATGGACCTCGTTTCACATCTGTTGGTTCCTTGCAAGAGCCAATAGGAAAACCCTATCACCAATCACCCAGAGAGGATGGTGAGGGATTCTGAAGTTCCACGTGGAGCCAGCTTCCTGCTAGGGGCCAAATCACCCTCCAACCCTCCCCTGGTCCCAGTAGGGCGAGGTAGGCGAGAGGGGGGGCGAGGGGCTCTGACTGTCCATGGTACGGCTCACTCTGGCTGGAATGACTCAACAGCAAAGCATGCCCTACCCAGAGAGATCCTCCAAGTCAGTGCTGTACTCCCCCACCATCCTACTGGACCCTTCAGCTAGATTAATGAGACACTCATCTAAAGTATAACATATACAAGGAAAGGTTTTCCGTTGGTCATTGTCAACAAAGGGTTAACCAGACTAATTTTGCTTATGTTTGATATAGAATGTTTTCTTTCGTCTTTCTGCGTATCTTTATGAAATTCCATGACTGTGTGTATGTGTACATGTGTCTGTGTGCGTATGTGTTTGTTTGTGTGCATTTGTGCGTGTGTGTGCTTGTGTGAGCGTGTGTGTATGTGTATGTGTGGGCGTAGCAACATGTGTTTCCTGGCCAAGCGAGAGGCTGTATGTGTGTTTATTTGAAACAGTGATCGATGAGAGGATCCGCCCCTTTTTTTCAATTTTCGCCTAAAATGACATACCCAAATCTAATTAGCTGCCTGTAGCTCAGGCCCTGAAGCAAGGATATGCATATTCCTGGTACCATTTGAAAGGAAACACTTTTAAGTTTGTGGAAATGTGAAAGGAATGTAGGAGAATATAACACAACAGATCTGGTAAAAGATAATACAAAGACAAAAACAACCGTCCTTTTTTTTTTTTTTGTACCATCATCTTTGAAATGTAAGAGAAAGGCCATAATGTATTATTCCAGCCTAGGGGCAATTTGGATTTTGCAGTGTATGTGCAAAGCAGTGTATGTGCAAAGTTTTAGACTGATCCAATGAACCATTGAATTTCGAAATGTTGTATCAAGACTGCCCAAATGTGCCTAATTTGTTAATTAATAACTTTTCATGTTCAAAACTGTGCACTCTCCTTAAACAATAGCATGGTATTTTTTCACTGTAATAGCTATTGTAAATTGGGCAGTGCAGTTAGATTAACAAGAATTTAAGTCTATGTCCTGGGAAATTTTCTTGTTACTTACAACCTCATGCTAATCGCATTAGCCTACGTTAGCTCAACCGTCCCGTGGAAGGGACACCGATCCCGAAGAAGTTCAGACAGGCCTCGTCTCCAAACAGGCAGGCAGCTCACCACCCCCCAGACCCAGTCAGCACTGGACCCCGTTCTCTATCTATCTCTCTCTCTTTCTTTCTTTCTCTCGCTCTCTCTCTTTCTATATCTCTCTCTCCATCTCTTTCTGTCTTTCTATATCTGACTCTCTCTCTCTCTCTCTGTCTTTCTATTGCGCTCTCTCCCTCTCTCTCCCTTTCGTCCCTCTCCATCTTGTCATTCCCCCCTCCCTTTAATCTCTTTCCTACCTTCAAACTTAATATGTCCTGATATGATTTCTCTCTTCCTGTTTCATGTCTCTAACATCTTTATCTGCTCCTCCTGGTCTAACTATGTGTTTGTAGGTTTCAACATTGATCAGGAATGTTGAAACATCTTTCATCCTTAGTCTCACTCCCCCTTCTCTCCATCTCTCTATTTCTCCCACTTAGTTCTCACAAAATGTGTACATAGTCAGTTCAACATAGACTCCTTTTGCACCACCAAATCAAACTTAATTTGTCACATTATCAGGTATGAAGGTATGCATACCTGCAATTAGAAGGCATCATGTTAATGTTACTACTTAGCTTCGGCTGTTGGAAGTCCTGACGAACCATGTCCAGATAAAATACAAGTGATTGCTTGCCATTTCCGGTCACAACTTGCAGACTTGTTTACGTGCTGCTGTGCATTTTGTTTCCAACCTTACTTTGCTACCTGACAACTTTCCGGTTTTAACTCTTTTTTTTCCCTCACCCAACTTTTTTTCATTCAACTTTTTCACTCCGGACGTTTTATCTGGACATGGTTTGTCAGGACTTCCAGCAGCCGAAGCTAAGTAGTAACATTAACATGATGCCTTCTAATTGCAGTCGTTGTACTCAAAATATACAGGAGAATGATCGCCTTACGGCGAGGATAGCTGTGCTGCTAGCCCAGCTTCAGACAAAATCATTAGGCAAGGGTAATTTCAGTGTAGGAAAGGATGAAACAGCGTCTGTGCCACCAGTAAGTACAGATAGTAACGTTAGTATAAATCCCCTCGCATGTCCCCGCAGCCGAACAAATTTCTCAAGAATTCTGGAGGGAAATGCTGTAGGAATGCTCAAACGGAGCTCATTCAGCCTACAGAAACTTTCAACCGGTTCTCCCCAGCGAGTCGGAGTCAGAGGCCGAGCCTTCTCTGGTCTCTACTCCTCCCGTTACGGGGTCTGAGACGCCGAAGGCTCCCACCATTAGCTCTGACAAATTGAAAACCCTAGTCATTGGCGACTCCATTACCCGCAGTATTAGACTTAAAACAAATCATCCAGCGATCATACAATGTTTACCAGGGGGCAGGGCTAACAACGTTAAGGCTAATCTGAAGATGGTGCTGGCTAAAGCTAAAACTGGCGAGTGTAGAGAGTATAGAGATATTGTTATCCACATCGGCACCAACGATGTTAGGATGAAACAGTCAGAGGTCACCAAGCGCAACATAGCCTCAGCGTGTAAATCAGCTAGAAAGATGTGTCGGCATAGAGTAATTGTCTCTGGCCCCCTCCCAGTTAGGGGGAGTGATGAGCTCTACAGCAGAGTCTCACAACTCAATTGCTGGTTGAAAACTGTTCTCTGCCCCTCCCAAAAGATAGCATTTGTAGATAATTGGCCACACCAAACTGGAAGTCTTCCGACTAGCTTGGAAAGACCGTACCGTGCAGTATCGAAGAGCCCACACTGCTGCTCGATCATCCTATTTTTCTAACTTAATTGAGGAAAATAAGAACAATACAACATTTATTTTTGATAATGTCGCAAAACTAACTAAAAAGCAGCATTCCCCAAGAGAGGATGGCTTTCACTTCAGTAGTAATAAATTCATGAACTTCTTTGAGGAAAAGATAATGATCATTAGAAAGCAAATTACGGACTCCTCTTTAAATCTGCGTATTATTCCAAAGCTCAGGTGTCCTGAGTCTGCACAACTCTGCCAGGACCTAGGATCAAGGGAGACACTCAGGTGTTTTAGTACTATATCTCTTGACACAATGATGAAAATAATCATGGCCTCTAAACCTTCAAGCTGCATACTGGACCCTATTCCAACTAAACTACTGAAAGATCTGCTTCCTGTGCTTGGCCCTCCTATGTTGAACATAATAAACGGCTCTCTATCCACCGGATGTGTACCAAACTCACTAAAAGTGGCAGTAATAAAGCCTCTCTTGAAAAAGCCAAACCTTGACCCAGAAAATATAAAAAACTATCGGCCTATATCGAATCTTCCATTCCTCTCTAAAATTTTTGAAAAAGCTTTTACTTTTTTCTCACTGCCTTCCTGAATGTATACAAAATGATTCAGTCTGGTTTTAGACCCCATCATAGCACTGAGACTGCACTTGTGAAGGTGGTAAATGACCTTTTAATGGCGTCAGACCGAGGCTCTGCATCTGTCCTCGTGCTCCTAGACCTTAGTGCTGCTTTTGATACCATCAATCACCACATTCTTTTGGAGAGATTGGAAACCCAAATTGGTCTACACGAACAAGTTCTGGCCTGGTTTAGATCTTATCTGTTAGAAAGATATCAATTTATCTCTGTGAATGGTTTGTCCTCTGACAAATCAACTGTAAATTTCGGTGTTCCTCAAGGTTCCGTTTTAGGACCACTTGTCACGGCTGTTGAAAGGAGAGGACCAAGGTGCAGCGTGGCTCAAAGGCTAAGTGCCCTAAACAAAGTCAACTTCCCACAAGACACAGGTGGGAAAAAGGGCAGCCTAAGTATGGTTCTCAATCAGAGACAACGATAGACAGCTGCCTCTGATTGAGAACCACACCCGGCCAAACACAAAGAAATACACAACATAGAACATAGAATACCCACCCCAGCTCACGCCCTGACCAAACCAAAATAGAGACATAAAAAGGATCTCTAAGGTCAGGGCATGACAGTACTCCCCCCCCAAAGGTGGGGACTCCGGCCGCAAAACCTAAACCTATAGGGGAGGGTCTGGGTGGGCATCTATCCACGGTGGCGGCTCAGGTGCGGGACGCAGACCCCGCTCCAACACTGGCTCACCCCACTTTGGTGGCACCTCTGGTGCGGGGACCCTCGTCGCCGACCTCGGACTGGGGACCCTCGTTGCGGGCCCCGGACTGGGCACCCTCGTTGCGGGCCCCGGACTGGAGACCAGTCCCCGGACTGGAGTCACTGGCTTACTGGTGCTCTTCCATGCCGCCCTAGGAGGGGTGCGTCACTTGAGTGGGTTGAGTCCCTGACGTGGTCTTCCTGTCTGGGTTGGCGCCACCCTTGGGTTGTGCTGTGGCGGAGATCTTTGTGGGCTATACTCGGCCTTGTCTCAGGATGGTAAGTTGGTGGTTGAAGATATCACTCTAGTGGTGTGGGGGCTGTGCTTTGGCAAAGTGGGTGGGGTTATATCCTGCCTGTTTGGCCCTGTCCGGGTGTATCATCGGATGGGGCCACAGTGTCTCCTGACCCCTCCTGTCTCAGCCTCCAGTATTTATGCTGCAGTAGTTTATGTGTCGGGGGGCTAGGGTCAGTCTGTTATATCTGGAGTATTTCTCCTGTCTTATCCGGTGTCCTGTGTGAATTTAAGTATGCTCTCTCTAATTCTCTCTTTCTGTCTTTTTTTCTTTCTCTCTCTCGGAGGACCTGAGCCCTAGGACCATGCCTCAGGACTACCTGGCATGATGACTCCTTGCTGTCCCCAGTCCACCTGGCCGTGCTGCTGCTCCAGTTTCAACTGTTCTGCCTGCGGCTATGGAACCCTGACCTGTTCACCGGACGTGCTACCTGTCCCAGACCTGCTGTTTTCAACTCTCTAGAGACAGCAGGAGCGGTAGAGATACTCTCAATGATTGGCTATGAAAAGCCAACGGACATTTACTCCTGAGGTGCTGACTTGCTGCACCCTCGACAACTACTGTGATTATTATTATTTGACCATGCTGGTCATTTATGAACATTTGAACATCTTGTTCATGTTCTGTTATCATCTCCACCTGGCACAGCCAGAAGAGGACTGGCCACCCCTCATAGCCTGGTTCCTCTCTAGGTTTCTTCCTAGGTTTTGGCCTTTCTAGGGAGTTTTTCCTCGCCACCGTGCTTCTACACCTGCATTGCTTGCTGTTTGGGGTTTTAGGCTGGGTTTCTGTACAGCACTTTGAGATATCAGCTGATGTAAGAAGGGCTATATAAATACATTTGATTTGATTTGTGTTTGAATAGTCCCAAAACAATTCCTCCAAGCCCTCCTTTACTCTTCCATTAAACTTCTTACTCTCCCTTAACTTTTTTAGATAAGTAAAATATACAGTATGGGTCCAGTCCATGTAGTCCGAGAAAGAGTAGTTAGTTTGCTGGTTATAAAGTGGCAGCTGGGTGGATGTCTGCAGCTGGGTGGATGTCTGCATCCCAATTAGCACCCTATTCCCTATATAGTGGACTACTTTTGACCAGGGACCTTAGGGAATAGGATGCCATTTGTGACGCACCCAATGCCTCATTAGGATCTGCTAGAAGAGCATGGCAGCTAGCTTGGGCTTTGGGAAACTTTCAGACTGTGTTCCAAATGGCACCCTATTTCTTGTAGGGCTCTGGTAAAAAATTGTGCACTAATCACTGTGCACAAAACATTAAGAACACCTTCCTAATATTGTGTTGCACACGCTCCTTTTGCCAGAACAGCCTCAACTCTACAAGGTGTCGAAGGCATTCCACAGAGATGCTGGCCCATGTTGACTCCAATGCTTCCACAGTTGTGTCAAGTTGGCTGGATGTCCTTTTGGTGGACCATTCTTCATGCACACTGAAAACTGTTGAGCCTGAAAAACCCAGCAGTGTTGCAGTTCTTGACACAAACTGGTGTGCCTGGCTCCTACTACAATAGCCCATTGAAAGGCACTTAAATCTTTTGTCTTGCCCATTCACCCTCTGTATGGCACACATACACAATCCATGTCTCAATTGTCTCAAGGAATAAAACATATTCTTTAACCTGTCTCCTCCCCTTTAACTGCACTAATTGAAGTGGATTGAATAAGTGACATCAATTAGGGATCATAGCTTTCATTTGGATTCACCTGGTCAGTCAGTCTATGTCATGGAAAGATGTTTTGTACACTCAGTGTATAGAGAATAGGATGCACTTTGGGACACAGCCTCAGAGAGAGGAGGAAAAATAACATGGTGGAACAAACACAGCAGAACAATAAGGGATCGGAAAATGTGACTTCAAGAACCTAGATTAGAAGATGTCTATTGTCATAGACATTTTTAGACTGCAAAACTGGACTGTGAATGTAACAGTGTTTGATGGCCAAGGCCTTGGTTCTGGGAAAGCAGGATAAAAATAGTATACTTGGCATCATATATCGATCAGGAATGGACTGGGGCGCTGCGCAGTGGTGCCCCACAGGGTTTGTTTGTTCCATGTTTGTTGTTTAAACTTGTTTTTAACTCGTCCGTTTTTGTTGCTTTGCTTTTAGTAGTTTAATAGTGTTTTATGTTGCATCGGATTACTGATTAGGCTATGGTAGAGCGACAGTGGATTATTCTCCTACTTGGATTACTTTTGCTGGTACCTGAAACAGCTGGTACCTTTTGCTGGTACCTTTTACTGGTACCTGAAACTCTTTTCCAATGTAATAACTCACGTTGGGGAGAAGGGACCAAAGAGGACATACCTGCAGAGATGGTGAGACAAAACAACCTGAGTGAAGGACTACTAAGAAGGAAGAGGAAAAGGGGCAGGAAAGGCGGTGTGCAGCAGAGGTTGAGAAGGAACAAAACAAAGATCCGCTTCCAACTATCCTGCTCTCCAATGTCCAATCGCTTAAGGGAAAAATTTACGAATTGCGGGCAAACTCACGGTATCTATATGAATACAGGGAGGCCTGTGTGATGGTCTTCTCTGAAACGTGGCTGTCGGAGGCGGTGCCCAACTCTGAAGTCACCCCTGACTGATTTACTATCACTCGTATGGACAGAGACAGTGAAGCTACTGGTAAGGAGCCCGGAGGCAGTCTGTGTTCTGATAAATGATAGATGGTTAAAACTACGATTGTCAGGAATAAAATCTTAACTACTGATATAGAGCTACTATCAGTGTCACTACGCCCCTTCTACCTCCCCTGTGAATTCCCCCAGCTTTTTCTGACAGTTGTTATTATCCATCCAAGAGCAAACAGTGTCAATGCAGCTGACATCATTTTTAACCTCACTCAAGAGCTTGATGTGATTTCCCCTGATGCGCACAAATTCATCATGGGGGATTTCAATAGCTGTACTCTTAAGCACACTTTGAGTACTTACACCCAGTATGTGACTTGTCTAAGAAGGAAAAATAAGATCATTGACTTATGTTATGGCTCAGTCCCCAAAGCGTATTCATCCTTGGCCAGACCTCCACTGGGTGGGACATTGTCAGCATTGATCAATTGCAGGGATGCTTTGATTGTACCACCTGGAGTGTATTTGAAGAATCGTCAGCTGACCTGAACGAGTTGACTAACGTAATATCTGGCTATATTGAATTCTGTGTTGATTTGGTGATCCCCAAAAAACATGTAAGATATTTGCTAACAACAAACCATGGGTGACCAAATAATTGAATGTGTTGCTTAATAAGAAGAAACAAGTGTTTGCCTCCGGGAATCCACTCAAAAGAAAAGAGGTTCAGAGAGAGGTGAACAAAGAGATTAAAAAAAGACGAGATGCCAGTACAAGGATAAGGTGCAACAGATAATGTTACAGGGAGACTCTCCAGTACAAGGATAAGGTGGAGTGCCTCCCTCACTGATAGTGTCTTGTTGCACCTTATCCTTGTATATCCGTTCGCCTTTTATCCTCTTTGTTCACCGCTTGGGACCTCTTTCTGCTCGATTGCGATGAATTTCAGCTAACAGTTCAGAAATGACACTGGGCGGAATTCACGGGGCAGGGATAGAACGGGTGCCAGTGACACTGACAGTTCAGCTTCTGATATTCTAGGAGTGCAGTCATTTTTCCTGACATCGTAGTTTTAACCATCACATTTATCTAGAACACAGACTCCTCCTCGGCTCCTTACTACAGTGCTCACTGTCTCTGTCCATTCGAGTAATAGTTATCTAGTCAGGGGTGACTTCAAGAGTCGGGCACGCCTCCGACAGCCAGTTTAGAGAATGACCTCCTTCCCTGTATTCATATAGATACAGTGAGTTTGCCCGCATTTCGTAAATTTTCTCCCTTAGAGATTGGACATTGGAGAGCAGGATAGTTGGAAGCGGATTCTTTTGTTTGTTCCTTCTCAACTCTGCTGCCCGCCTTTCCTGCCCCCTTTTCCCTCTTTTCCTTCTTAGTAGTCCTTCTCTGGTTTGTTTTGTCTCACCATCTCTGCAGGTATGGTCCCCTTTGTTCCTTCTCCCCATGCGAGTTGTTACATTGTACAAAGATAGTTTCTGCTATAGCGGTATTGTGTGGTTTGCGGCAACTTTTCTCAAAAAAGTGGTTCGTGCCGTTCGGCAGCAACTCTCAATGTCGCTCTCTGCCTGCTGTAGCGCTAATTGGTAATCAGCCGGCCGCCAGGTGTATACTACTGCGCCGGCGCTCGATGCCACCCAATTCCAGCATAGCTCAAGACACTGTTAACAAATGCACCCAAACACGGAACGATAAGTGTTAAACTATTCTTTAAAAATCACTGCAGGGCCCCCTACTGCAGAAGTGCCCCCTTATGAAGAGTCTGCTCTGGGTGATAAATGAGTCACATTACCTTCTGAGTACGCCTGTCCTCATGCTATACTCCCCTCCCAATCCTCATGAGCTTTACCCCACAACCCGGAAGGCAGGCTCGGCAAACTCTACGGCTGGTGAACAGGCGTGGTCACATACATTACGTAGAGGAGGGTAGGTAAAGGAGGAGATTCGGACGGTTGAGTCGCTATGGGCTCCGTTCGTGAAGACCTGGGGGTCTTTACTTCATGGTATTGTGAACCATTTATTATCCAAGAGCAAAGATCGTTCTAAGGGGGGCAAACTTTACGTGTGGTGCGAGCTTCGGTGCACCGCAGTCTGCAGTGTTTGTTTGGCTCATTAATACTCGGTCTCTCCCTGCTTTTTCTTGTTGCTTGTTTGTAATCGATGCTGGGGTATGTCTTGCACCCTCGGATTACAATCAAAGTGTCATATCAGCAGTCAGTCGAACATGAATGCAGTCCGAGTTACCTTGATACAGGCGGTCACGCAACCACTTTTTTTCGAGTAATGTTCGTTGGCCCACGCACACACACATCTCATCCCTTATCACTGTGCGCAGATCATCTTTTATGCGAGGATGTTAAATTCCACCCACTCGCATCAATGGGGCGGTCAAAGGCATGAGATTAAAGGGGACATAACTGCAGCAGGCACTGTGTGGGAGCACATACTCCACAACCAGACGAGATAGGATTTAACTATACGTTATATACGGAAAGGAGGGACAAAGAGGTATGGTGTGCCATGGGTTCTTTGACCTCAGGACTTCTAGACACGGCATGCGAACACCAAAAATATCAACGAGCGATGTCCCTCCTGCTTGTGCAAGGTCTATCCTGGGAATTCTGTCGACACAATGTCAACAACTGGTGTCACTGCACCCCAACCGAGGGCGTGGAGGAGAGGATTCCAGAGACGTAAATCAGTCCTGGGCGGGCTACATCCGCTCTTAGCTTCCGTACATTCCTTTATAACCTGAATCACAGGAAGGTCATTTTTCCTACCAAGGCGGTTTACTTGGTCTTGTCGTGTTTACAGCCGCTCCGAGTCGCATTTGACTTCTTGAAATGTGGGACTTTGGTCGGCTCTCCACTTGACTATAGTCTCAACAATATTTTTGCCGGCCCCGCATTCATGGAGCCTGTTGCTCCGCTCATGGACACGAGGACTCACGTTTTCGTCAGCGCCTCGCCCATGGCTTAAGCTAGGTTGTGTGTTGTCGTAGGCACTCTGGTGGAGGTGGGAGTGTCTGTTGCTTGGTCTGAGTTGGAGAAGTGTCATCGATCTTTACTGACGTTAAAGAGGCACTACTATCGTTATCTTAAGAGCAGTTGGAAAGGCAATCTGCACTTCCTTGATATAATATTGACGAAAATAAACTTACTCGTGTCAGTCAGAGAGACTAGGCAATTATTTGCATCTCCGGTTTCACTCCTGAGCAATAATCCTGGTACGCAAATTCTCCATTTAAAAAATCGTCAGCTATAGTTACTGACTGGATATTGCATAACTAAAGATGCACATACAGAAAAGAGTTCAACATAGACGAGGTCACTGGGTGTTCGAATTGATAAGAGATCTCAGATAAGATTGAGGCAGAGTGCCACGAGCATGTAGGTTCCACCATATGTTGTTATTGGTCGGAAGGTTGGCAAGCAGATATCATGCCCTCATCATCTTATCCGCTGAGAGTTAGGAGCT
>NC_036842.1:30833194-30835993 GCF_002910315.2 Salvelinus sp. IW2-2015
TGCAACAGATAATGTACAGGGAGACTCTCCAGTACAAGATAAGGTGCAACAGATAATGTTACAGGGAGACTCTCCAGTACAAGGATAAGGTGCAACAGATAATGTTACAGGGAGACTCTCCAGTACAAGGATAAGTGAACAGATCAATGTTACAGGGAGAACTCCAGTACAAGGATAAGGTGCAACAGATAATGTCACAGGGAGACTCTCCAGTACAAGGATAAGGTGCAACAGATAATGTTACAGGGAGACTCTCGGTCTGCCTGGTTAGGCATTAAGAATATGGCAAACTCCCCCTTCAAAGGTAGGCAACGTATCGAACCCTGCCTGGATGAGAGGGTGTGCCTCTCTACAGCTAATTAACTAAACAAGTTCTTCACCCTTCACCCAAACTGCACTTTTTTAATGTTGATGTAACCATCATGGTTCTCTTTTATAAATCATTAATTGAGGGCGTTCTGTCCTACTGCTTGACCTGCTGGTTTGGGAATATCAAGGCTGTACAGAAAAATAGGTTGGGCAAGATAGTCAGGACTTGTGGGAAAATCATGGGGCAGCAACAGCAAGACCTGTCATCTCTCTACCTGGGCAGAGCCCTCCATCTCTCTACCTGGGCAGAGCCCTCCATCTCTCTACCTAGGCAGAGCCCTCCATCTCTCTACCTGGGCAGAGCCCTCCATCTCTCTACCTGGGCAGAGCCCTCCATCTCTCTACCTGGGCAGAGCCCTCCATCTCTCTACCTGGGCAGAGCCCTCTATCTCTCTACCTGGGCAGAGCCCTCTATAAGGCCAATCAAATAGCGGTTGACTCTTCCCATCAACTCCACCCTGAATTCCAGCTCCTCCCCTCTGGACGCAGGTAAAGACTACCTAAGGTTAAAAAAAATACGGCCAAGCACTTTTTTATTCTGAACGCAATTCTGCAACTTAACAAATGTTGGACTAATTGCACTTAGCACTTGCACTATGAATTGCACTTACCCTGCCTATTGCCTTGTAAATATCCTTTGCTATTTATTTTACATTTTTAGATGTGATATGTTTTATGACTGCTGCAAGATGAATTGCCTCTTTGAGGACATTAAAGTTTTCTGAATCTGAATCTATCCCACTGGAAACTAACAGCAGCAGGCTCTATAGGGGTTCATGAAGGCTTTATTAAGCTACACGCCCTTAAAAGTGGGACCATCTATCCATCTGCCAGTCTAGTATGAATACAGTGGCTGGTGGTGAAAAGT
The DNA here is from genome assembly GCF_002910315.2 of Salvelinus sp. IW2-2015. Classification (NCBI taxonomy): domain Eukaryota; kingdom Metazoa; phylum Chordata; class Actinopteri; order Salmoniformes; family Salmonidae; genus Salvelinus; species Salvelinus sp. IW2-2015. The sequence goes on from NC_036842.1 coordinate 30,834,432, forward strand.
TATGGGAGCCACCAGTCTGTTAAAGGCAGAAAAAAGCCCCCTCAGAGAGTAATGGCAAAAATGTTGGAGAGTAACGTCCGCTGTCCATTTTTGAAAGCTTTGGTATATGTGCTTTACTCAGCGTTCCACTGACAGACAGACAGACAGACAGACAGACAGACAGACAGACAGACAGACAGACAGACAGACAGACAGACAGACAGACAGACAGACAGACAGACAGACACAGGGACAGCACGACCAGTCTGACTGACTGAAATTCAAAAAGCCCTGAAAGCTACTGTAGAGTAACTGATTACTAGTTTGCAACTGGTGTATTGTCTTTGTTGCTAAGTTGAAGCTATCTATGGTCTTTTGGCTCGATCTCCTGCCGCACAACCCTAGGGTTTGCAGCACTAGAGGAGTGAGGGGGAAACTAATGCTGAAAACCTCCCCCAAAGCACACGTGTTCCCCAACCAAGCCCTCAGGGACAACTAGTCAGGACAGTGTTCATCAGAGGACCAATGACAGAACAAGGAATCCAAACATCCATCGTGGTCACAGTCCGGTCTTGGAGTTTAGAGAGAGTGGTTTGAAGCAACGGTTGATAGAATGTGCTTGGCTGTCATGTACCATCTTCTCAAATCAAACGTAATGTCACATCACCTGACACCTTAATTGACTGTCACCTACCAGGAGGCGTTGGCCCAAAACAAAAAAGACAAACACACCGGGCAACAGTTAGCGATGCATTTATCCCAACAAAGACTGAACCATAGCTTCAAAGATAGACAGCAGCACCTCCTCCAAGCCCATTTAAGCATGATTTAAGACGTTGTTGTTTGATTCCAGACCAGGAATAGTAGCAGTTGGAAGAGAAACCCAAACCAAACTGTACACAGTATCCCTTTATCCATACTCCACTGTTCTTCCACTGAGTGGTTGAACAGAGAGTCGGAACAGGCAGGGAAGATGATTACCGTTTTTGGACGTAAGATATGACCAGATTTTCAATTGTGTGCCTTCACGTGCTGGCCTGTGCTATAGTTTAGGATCCACTGGTTTGACGTTTAATTCTTCTGAACCATGGGGAATGAGGAATCGCTATTTGTTATGGAAGTGGAATATCAAGATATGAAAACATGAGCTTAACAGCTGACATTATTGTTGAGTATCTTATCTTGTTGAGTGTGTTTGTCTGTTGGAACAAGATATTGACAAATCCTGTTCTGCCTTCCTATCGAGGCCCTTTTTATTTGACATCCATGACACTACCTAGGATGGACTTTTGTCTCCCATCACCACAGAGATGGTAAGCTCAGTTGTGGGTCCTTAGATGGCAACAGAGTTTGACAGATAGATAACACTGAGCTTGGAGCCCGTCATCTATACCACACTTAGCCTCATTGAGAGAGGTCCTGTAAAAATTGCTGTTGTTTCCAGGAAGACTCTGTTGTTTATTTTCCCAATGGATGGAGAGGGGATCCTCCCTCCCCCCTCCCCTCCCGTCCTCCCTACCTCCTCCTCCCTCCCTCCCTCCCTCCCTCCCCTCCCTTCCCCCTCCCTCCCGTCCCCCCTCCCA
>NC_036842.1:30836018-30850954 GCF_002910315.2 Salvelinus sp. IW2-2015
TGTGTTCATCAGAGGACCAATGACAGAACAAGGAATCCAAACATCCATCGTGGTCACAGTCCGGTCTTGGAGTTTAGAGAGAGTGGTTTGAAGCAACGGTTGATAGAAATGTGCTTGTCTGTCATGTACCATCTTTCTCAAATCAAACGTAATGTCACATCACCTGACACCTTAATTGACTGTCACCTACCAGGAGGCGTTGGCCCAAAAACAAAAAAGACAACACACCGGGCAACAGTAGCGATGCATTTATCCCAACAAAGACTGAACCATTAGCTTCAAAGATAGACAGCAGCACCCTCCTCCAAGCCCATTAAGGCATATTTAAGACGTTGTTGTTTGATTCCAGACCAGGAAAGTAGCAGTTGAAGAGAAACCCAAACCAAACTGTACACAGTATCTCCTTTATTCCATACTCCACTGTTCTTCCACTGGAAGTGGTTGAACAGAGAAGTCGGAACAGCGAGGGAAGATGATTACCGGTTTGGACGTTAAGATATGACCAGATTTTCAATTGTGTGCCTTCACGTGCCTGCTGTGCTATAGTTTAGGATCCACTGGTTTGACGTTTAATTCTTCTGAAACCATGGGGAATGAGTAATCGCTATTTGTTATGGAGTGGAATATCAAGATATGAAAACATGAGCTGTAACAGCTGACATTATTGTTGAGTGTATCTTATCTTGTTGAGTGTGTTGTCTGTTTGGAACAAGATATTGACAAATCCTGTTCTGCCCTTCCTTATCGAGGCCCTTTTTATTTGACATCCATGACACTACCTAGGATGGACTTGTCTTCCCCATCACCACAGAGATGGTAAGCTCAGTTGTGGTCCTTAGATGGCAACAGAGTTTGACAGATAGATAACACTGAGCTTGGAGCCCGTCATCATAGACCACACTTTAGCCTCATTGAGAGAGGTCCTTGCTAAAAATTGCTGATTGTTTCCAGAAGACTCTGTTGTTTATTTTTCCAATGCGATGGAGAGGGGATCCCTCCCCTCCCTCCCCCCCCCCTCCCTCCTCCCTCCCCTCCCTCCCTCCCTCCCTCCCTCCCCCTCCCTCCCTCCCTCCCTCCCTCCCTCCTCCCTCCCCCTCCCTCCCTCCCCCCTCCCTCCCTCCCTCCCTCCTAGCTGGCAGTCTGCATTTTCCCCTCTTTTCCTAACTTCCTTAAGCCTCCACTTCCCCTTCCCTGTTCCGCAAGTCTCCCCTGTCTCCCCCACCTCCCCGAAATACACTCACGAGACAGAATCTCAAAGAAAATTAGTCTCAATAGTTTTTTTTCATTCCAAGCTGTTTGGGATATGGTCTTGAAAAGAATTCCACTTGCTATAATGGTATGGCTATTCCATTAAGTTTCTGTAAAATCTCTCTCTCTTTCTCTCTTTCTCGCTCTCCTTCTCTCCTTCTTTAGCTGGATGCTACCTGGCTTGAGATTGGCTTTGGCCAAAACCACACCCACAGCCCACTGATTGGCTTAAAGACATTGTTCACGTTGGAAAATTGGAACAGGATCATTTTGAATTGTATTTCTCGAACCCAAGGTAAAATGGAAGGGAACTATAGCCAACCCGGTATAGGTGTGTAGGAGTGAGAAAGAAGGAAGGGAGGGAAAAGAGAGAGAGGAGAGGAGAGGAGAAGAGAGAGCAAGAGAGATAAGGGTAGTAGAGAGAGAAAAAATAGCCATTTGAGAGAGGCAGAGCGGGGGGAAAGGAGAAAAGCGAGAAAGGGAAGAGAAGAGAGGGGAAAAGAAAAGAGTGAGGCAGACAAGACATTGAGAAATAGATAAAAGAGGTGGGAGGGAGAGAGCTGAGAAAAGAGTAGAAAAGTGAGTGAACGATAAATTGAAAATGGGAAAGAGACAGTGAGAGAGAATGGGAGAGTGACAGTGAGAGAGATTAGGAGAGAGACAGTGAGAGAGATTAGGAGAGAGGAGAAAGTAGAGAGGAATAAAAGGTTGATTCAGAGACAGAATTGGAGCGAGTGAGAAAGAGAGAAAAAGAGGGAGTGAGAAAGAGAAAAAAAGAGGGAGGTGGAGAAACGAGGGATACAGAGGGGTGGAATGGAATTCTTTCAAAAGTGTACGCCAAGACAAATGTACAGCTGTCAGGTACTTTTGTTCACTTTAAAAACATGTCGGAGATGCGATCCAGAGCTGCGATCCAGACAGGCCAGGGACTTGTTTTAACACTGCTGCTCAGAGGGCTCAGAGGCTAACGACAACACACAGCAGAGAGAGACGATAGGAGAGGAAGTAGAGAGAGAATGAGAGAACAGATACAAATTATAAGAGAGAGAGAAGTAGGACGGCATGGTAACAGAGAGACAGTGGTAGAGAGGGAGGAAAGGAGAGAGAGAAGAGAGAAGAGAGAAGAGGAGGAGAATCAGGAGAAACTACTCAACCAACAGTAAAAAAAGGAGAAGGAACTGGAAGCACGAGGAAAAAATAAAATAATTAATAGCATTTTTTCAGTTCACCGTGATTCCCCCACCCTCCCTCTGGACCGCTGGGCCTGTGAACACTATGTCAGCAGCAGCAGAGAGAGAGATAGAGAGAGAAGAGAGAGAGAGAGAGAACAAGAGAGAGAGAGAATGAGAGAGAAAGAGAGAACGAGAGAGAGATCACATATGTTTCTGCTATTACATGATCGGCTTAGGAGGCACTATAGGAAAACCTTATCTGTGCCTGCGTGGGAGGGAAGGAGGGAGGAGAAAGAGGGAGAAAGAGAGGTGGCGTAATAAATGGATGGGGCGGTCTCCTCCAACAATGAGTTTGTTCCTCCTCTCTCTGCCGTCTCTGTAAGAATGCCTCCTCCTTCCTCAAGCAATAACATAGATATACAGAACACAGAACAAACCCTTCTCTCACATACACTCCCTCTCACACAAACTGTACAATGAGGGGAACAGGTCAAGAGAATGGTACAAATCTGTATTATTTCTATCAGAGTATTATTTCCTGTTTCTATGATTGAAGAATGTGAGAATAGTAATAGTACACCTACTGACACACATTCCCTCTCAAATTTCATGAACACTGAAACATGTGAGTGATGTCACCATGGTTAGTTTCCACAAAGCTGCCTGTTGTGTCCACCTGGAGTTGTGCTTGAACATGAAGGGAATGTGAGGCCCCTTGGGTGTCTGGACCTTTTGTGGCCCCAATTCATGATGGAATGGGGCCAGTAGAGCACATGCCATTAAATTCTATGATGGATCTTATAATTTAGCTTTATGTTTGAAACCACACAGCGTCTGGTCCAGGCCTGGTCTGAGGCTAGGACTTACAAGACAACGGGTCACAATTCCAGCTCCAGCTTTCCAGTTCAGGCTCGTTATGTTATCTCTAGCCTGGTTAATAAATGTTTTATTTAATTAACCTTTATTTAACTAGGCAAGTCAGTTAAGAACAAATGACCGCTTACCCCGGCCAAACCCTCCCCTAAACCGGACGACGCTGAGCCAAGTGTGCGCTGCCCTTTGGGACTCCCGATCATGGCCAATTGTGAAACAGCCCAGGATCGAACCAGGGTTTGTAGTTACGCCTCTAGCACTGAGATGCAGTGCCTTAGACCGCTTGGGAGCCCAAAACTAAAATGAAATTAAAATGAGTGCAGCGTTCAGTCTGGTTTTACCATACTACCTTATCCCTGCCACATGCTGTAAAACACGGTTGCAAGACAGACCCTGTTGACTTAATAGCTACTGTCGTCTCCATAGTGATGACATGTAATGCAGCTACAGTAACAATGATGTCTACCATGCTTCCACTTGTCGTTGAGATGTTCTCAGACCCTCGTACCATGTCGGTGTTAAATTCACGCGTCATTAACCATGCTGCTTCAGGGGTGAGGACAGGGACGTGATGTCACCAGCCCCGCCCGCCTGCTGCGTGTGACACACTGTCTGACTGCTGTCACCATGGACGCTGCGTGTTAGTCCCGTGTGTCTGCACAGGACTTACAGAGAGGAGCTCAGGGGCTCATGGAGGTGACGCCTATAATGTCATCAGATGAGGTCATCAGGCTTCCAGGTTTATGGTTTTCCTAAGGATATTGATTGACAGCAGAACAGATCTAATAGGGAAGCCTAGACTGACTGTTATGGTTTTAGTGAACGTATTATTATTACTTAAATTCCAAAAGGAGAATTTGAGCAAACATTGGCTGTGTAGTAGTGTCTTCACAGTTACTGTAACCTGCTGTCCAAGACGATTAGTTCAGAAGAGCTTCTGCTTTGGCTGATAATCTCCAGTCTATTCTCCTGGGTGGGATTGAGTGTGGCTGGAAATAGGGTCTCTGAATATAGAGGGACACATAATGTGTGTGAACACCCCAGAGAGAGAGAGAGAGAGAGAGAGAGAGAGAGAGAGAGAGAGAGAGAGAGAGAGAGATTGAGAGGAGAGGAAACAGTTATTTCCATCCACACACAGCTGAAAGCCATGTCAAACATACTGTGTGTTGGTTTACTGTTTATATTAGAGGGAGAGGGAGAGAGAGAAAGAGGGGGAGAAAGAAAGAAAGAAAGACGGGGAGAGAGGGTGAGGCTAATGTCAATGAGTTTAAACATACATGTCACCTGGTGAGTGTTAGAGCGCATGTGTGTGTGCATGTGTGTGTGCGTGTGTGTGTGTACGAGAGTGTGCGTCTGTGTCTTTGCTAGTTTCAGTGTGTTACAAAAGGAAGGGAAGGACAGTGTGTGTGTCCCATGTCAACAGAACTCAAATATAGCCTTGTTTAATCAGACAGACAGACTGGGACATAATGACTGACTGGGGTGACATGGGAGATGCTCCACCCGTCCTCCCTAAATAAATTGTTGCCCACTCCTCTCCCCTCCCCCTCCCCTCCCTCTCCTCCTAGCCCCATTCTTACAGATTTGTCCAGCACAAACAATCAAGTCTGTCTCTCTCTCAGAGCACAAAGCTATTTGGCATGGGCGGCCAGCAGCACAGAGACAGAGGCCGGAGTTTGGTTCAGTTCCATTTAAATTGTGAGTTTCCAATTTCTAGTGAGGTTCTCCATAGGGAGTGGAATTCGAATCCAGCATTGACTTTGAGTTAAGATGGAATTGACCACAGCTGTCAGTGGATCTGTAAAAAGGGGATGGCTTGCTATACTGTACAGTGTCTTGTTGTAGGCTACACCTAAACGCCAAATCCCCTTTAACACCATGTTTTATAAATACACTGAACAAAAATATAAATGAAACATGTAAAGATCCCAGAAATGTTCCACATGAACATTACACTTATTTCTCTAAAATGTTGTGCACACATTTGTTTACATCCCTGTCAGTGAGCATTTCTCCTTTGCCAGGATAATACATCCACCTGACAGGTGTGGTATATCAAGAAGCTGATTAAACAGCATGATCATGACACAGGTGCACCTTGTGCTAGGTACAATAAAAGGCCACTCTAAAATGTGTAGTTTTGTCACCCAACACAATTCCATAAACGTCTCAAGTTTTGAGGGAGCGGGCAATTGGCATGCTGACTGCAAGGATGTCCACCAGAGCTGTTGCCAGATAATATAATGTTCATTTCTCTACACTAAGCCGCCTTCAACGTCAATGTAGAGAATTTGGCTGTACGTCAAACCGGCCTCACAACCACAGACCACGTGTAACCAGGCCAGTCCAGGACCTCTACATCCGGCTTCTTCACCTGCGGGATCGTTTGAGACCAGCCACCCGGAAAGATGACGAAACAGCACCACTGAAACATTTCTGCACAAACTGTCAGAAACCATCTCAGGGAAGCTCATCTGCGTGCTCGTCGTCCTCACCAGGGTCTTCACCTGACTGCAGTTTGGGATCGTAACCGACTTCGGTGGGCAGATGCTCACCTTTGACGGCCACTGGCACGCTGGACAAGTGTGTTCTTCACGGATGAATCCCGATTCCAACAGTACCAGGCAGATAGCAGATAGCAGACAGCGTGTATGGCGTTGTGTGGGAAAGCAGTTTGATGATGTCAACATTGTGAACAGAGTGCCCCATGGTGGCGGTCAGGTCATGGTATGGGCAGGCATAAACTACGGACAATGAACACAATTGGATTTTATCAACGGCAATTTGAATGCACAAAGATACCATGACGAGATCATGAGACCCATTGTCGTGCCATCCATCACCTCATGTTTCAGCATGATAATGCAAGACCCCATGTCGGAAGGATCTGTACACAATTACTGGATGCTGAAAATGTCCCAGTTCTTCCATGGCATGTCACCAATTGAGCATGTCTGGATACTCTAGGTTGGTGTGTACAACCACAGGCCACAATCAACAGCCTGATTAACTCAATGCTTCATGATGCAAATACTGGTCACACCAGATACTGACTGGTTATCTGAACTTTTGTTAAAGGTATCTGTGACCAACAGAACTGTATTCCCAGTGATGTGAAAGCCATAAATTAAGGTCTAATGAATTTGTTTCAATTGACTGATTTCCTCATATGAACTGTTACACAGTAAAATCTTAGAAATTGTTGCATGTTGACTTTTTATTTTTGTTCAGTGTATATATACACTACCGTTCAAAAGGGGTCACTTGGGGTCACTTAGAAATGTCCTTGTTTTAGAAAGAAAATCACATTTTTTGTCCATTAAAATAACATAAAATTGATCAGAAATACAGTGTAGACATTGTTATTAATGTTGTAAATGACTATTGTAGCTGGAAACAGCTGATTTTTATGTAATATCTACATAGGTGTACAGAGGCCCATTATCAGCAACCATCACTCCTGTGTTCCAATGGCACGTTGTGTTAGCTAATCCAAGTTTATATTTTTAAAAGGCTAATTGATCATTAGAAAACCCTTTTGCAATTATGTTAGCACAGCTGAAAACTGTTCTGATTAAAGAAGCAATAAACTGGCCTTCTTTAGACTAGTTGAGTATCTGGAGCATCAGCATTTGTGGGTTCGATTACAGGCTCAAAATTCCCAGAAACTAAGACCTTTCTTCTGAAACTCGTCAGTCTATTCTTGTTCTGAGAAATGAAGGCCACTCCATGCGAAAAATTGCGAAGAAACTGAAGATCTCGTAAAACGCTGTGTACTACTCCCTCACAGAACAGCGCAAACTGGCGCTAACCAGAATAGAAAGAGGAGTGGGAGGCTCCGGTGCACAACTGAGCAAGAGGACAAGTACATTAGAGTGTCTAGTTTGAGAAACAGACGCCTCACAAGTCCTCAACTGGCAGCTTCATTAAATAATACCCACAAAACACCAGTATCAACATCAACAGTGAAGAGGCGACTCCGGGATGCTGGCCTTCTAGGCAGAGTTCCTCTGTCCAGTGTCCGTGTTCTTTTGCCCATCTTAATCTTTTCTTTTTATTGGCCAGTATGAGATATGGCTTTTTCTTTGCAACTCTGCCTAGAAGGCCAGCATCCCTGAGTCGCCACTTCACTGTTGACGTTGAGACTGGTGTTTGAAATTAAATGAAATAACACCCCCCCACTTTGTTTTTACACTGCTGCCACTAGCTGTTTATTATCTATACATAATCACTTTACCCCTACCTACATGTACAAATTACCTTGACTAGTATTGACTCGGTATCGGTACCCCCTGTATATAGCCTCGTTATTGTAATTTTTTTATTTTTTACTTTATTTCTTTTTGTAAATATTTTCTTAATTCTATTTCTTGAACTGCAATGTTGGTTAAGGGCTTGTAAGTAATGTGACAAATACAATTTGATTTGATTTGTGATGTTGCTCATCTCAGAAGTCCAGAAACACAACCTGGTCTCTACTTCAGAAACTTTTGAATCTAAAACCCAAGTGGGGGTTTGGATACAGAACGTTATGCTCCTCCATCAGAAGAACTAGCCAGGTGAAACTATTAGAAAATTAGCCAGTTGGCTTCTTCAGTAAAATCCCTGGTACTGTCTAAATGACACCTGCTGTTTCCTTTATTTGTTGTTTTTTCTTCTACATTTTCTCTTTCTGGATCGAGCAGTTCACTCATTCCTTTAACCATGCCACCAAAAAACAGACAGAGAGAGAGAGGGAGCTGCAGGTGGTCCATATTTTAAAACCATCTCTACACATGTTTAGCCATTATTCAGAGTTTCCTCAGAACTCCCCATGGAGCTCTACAGTGTGTGTGTACCCACATGAAAAAAATACTACAGTATACTATGGTATATATGCAGTGCATTTGGAAAGTATTCAGACCCCTTGACTTTCCCCACATTTTGTTACGTTACAGCCTTATTCTAAAATTGATTAAATAGTTTTTCCTCTCATCAATCTACACACATTACCCCATAATGACAAAGCAAAAAACAGATGTTATAAATTTTAGCAAATGTATATAAAAAAAAGAAGGAAATATCACATTTACATAAGTATTCAGACCCTTTACTCAGTACTTTGTTGAAGCACTTTTGGCAGCCATTACAGCCGTGAGTGTTCTTGGGTATGACGCTACAAGCTTGGCACAACTGTATTTGGGGAGTTTCTCCCATTCTTCTCTGCAGATCCTCTCACACTCTGTCAGCGTCGCTGCACAGCTATTTTCAGGTCTCTCCAGAGATGTTCGATCGGGTTCAAGTCCGGGCTCTGACTGGGCCACTCAAGGATATTCAGAGACTTGTCCCGAAGCCACTCCTGCGTTGTCTTGGCTGTTTGCTTAGGGTCATTGTCCTGTTGGAAGGTGAACCTTTGCCCCAGTCAGAGGTCCTGAGTGCTCTGGAGCAGGTTTTCATCAAGGATCTCTCTGTACTTTGCTCCGTTCATCTTTCCCTCTATCCTGACTAGTCTCACAGTCCCTGCCGCCGAATAGCATCCCCACAGCATGATGCTGCCACCACCATGCTTCACCGTAGGGATGGTGCCAGGTTTTCTCTAGATGTGACGCTTGGCAATCAGGCCAAAGAGTTCAATCTTGGTTTCATCAGACCAGAGAATCTTGTTTCTCATTGTCTGAGAGTCTTTAGGTGCCTTTTGGCAAACTCCAAGAGGAATACTGTAGTATTTACCACAGTATTCCACAGTATACTACAAAATTACATACTAAGTACTACACATGAAAGAGGGATACTAACAGTGTGTAGTAGGGAGTTTTTCCTAGCCACCGTGCTTCTACACCTGCATTACTAGCTGTTTGGGGTTTTAGGCTGGGTGTCTGTACAGCACTTCGAGATATTAGCTGATGTACGAAGGGCTATATAAAATAAAATTGATTGAAATTGATAGTATAGTATTCTACAGTATACGACAGTTGACTACAGAATTCTATAGTAAGTACTGTAGTATTCTACAGTAAACTAGTATTTTTTCATGTTGGAAGGAGAGAACGAGAGAGTGAGGAAAAGAGAGAGAGAAAGAGAGAGGGATGGGGAGAGGGAGGAGGAGACGGCGATGGAGGAAGAGAGGGAGAGAGAGATACAGAGAGAGAGATCACCAGAGAGAGAAAAAAGCAAAGAGAGAAAGAGTACCTGTGAGTGTGCCAGATTCTTGACTGGTAATGACTGATGATGACGCCATGTACTGGCTGATATTACTCATTCTATACCCTCCTCCTCCACTCTCCAGACCCCATAGCTCCCAAATGACCCCATGGTCAGCGAACTCACAATTTCCACAAATCACCCATGGCGTTTCCTAGAAGCGTGACTAATAATACAGGGGCCTGGGGTTCATGTCCTGGAGTGCCATTAAAAACCACAGCATTTTTAAAGGCTGAAATTTTAACTGACGGTTTGGTGGATCAAGGGAAAACGATGTAATCCTTGGGTGAAAATGTATTCATTTTTAACCATTGGCATGTTCTCTTCACCGGCGACTCACAGTAAGAATGTTGAATGTGATCTCTCAACGTCTTTACGCAAACCGTTTTTTCTAAGAATGTTCATTTTCAATCAATTATTATATTCTTGAGTATATGATGTTATATAATGCCGGAATTATACAAGGGTTCAGCTAATATTACACTCTTAGAAAAAGGGGTTCCAAAATAGTTTTTTGTCTGTTCCCATAGGATAACCTTTTTTGGTTCCATGTAGAACCCTCTGTGGAAAGGGATGTACATGAACCCCAAAAGGGTCCTACCTGTAACCAAAAAGGGTTCTTCAAAGCGGTCTCTTATGACGACAGACGAAGAACCCTTGTAGGTCCTAGAAAGCACCTATTTTTTCTAAGAGTGTAGGTGTCCTTGTTGTAGAATTGGTTTAGTGAACTATTAGCTCAGTGGGCTAACACAGTTGTGTTGTGCTCAGGAGATCCAGGTACGAAACCAGCTCTTTATAAACTCAAGCTCTAGGGAGCTGTTTCTCTTCATGAGAGTGTGAATCATGGCTGTAACACTGTTCAGCGTTAGCCATGCCCTGTTGCTGTCCATAGGCTGCTCCTGCACCAGCTTTCCATTTCACCACTGGACTCACACCTATTAAACTCTGTGACCTCAGAAAATTAGATGACAACTAAAATGGAGTGTCTGCTTATGCACTCTTGATTTCTTAGCCATTATGTTGAAAAAACAGCGCATGTTGGTTTGACACTCACTCCCAATCAATTCCATATGATAAGAGTATTGTATTTGCTTATCTGCTTACACTCCAAACTTACATAACCTCTTAACTCTTCTTCTCTCATTATCCAAAGAGTTTACCGACCCCCTCTTCCCCTGTCCTAACCTAACCTGACATCACATGACATACATCCCTTCAGCTCTGTATCAGACCATCTGAAAACCGTGTGTTGCGTTGTGCCAACATAAAAGTACATCAAACTGTCCACAAAATACTATGTCATCTTGTTTAAAGCACTTAGGTCATTAATCCTCTGCCTTTTTCTGTGAAAACTCTACATTACGAACACAGACTGCCTGCCGTGGTAGCTTTAACAAGATTCTGGGTGTACATTTTCCTTGTGTTGCGTAGCTTAATAGCTAACAGCCAGCAAGCAGCAGCTCCCTGTCCAGATGAGGACCCCCTTCTCCTCACTCCATTCCTCCCTCTTTCCCTTTCTCCTTCATCCCGCTCTTAATCTCCCTCTCAGGCCTTTCTCTCACTCTCTACATCTCTCTCTCCATATTGTCCTCTTCCCTCGTTCCTTCCTTCCTTCCTCCCTCCCTCCCTACCGCCATCAGTATCCCTTTCCCCTCACCACCAGCCTCCTTGTAATTTTGGGGAGATGCTGGAAAGTGCTACCTCACCCTTCTATAAATCCCTAATTTAACAGGGTTTCTCTTCAAATGTGAGTCTCTCCCGAATGTTTCCACCAACCAATGTGCATTTTTCCAGGAACATTCTCTGCATTTTTTTGTCCTGGTACAGTGCAGTTATGCTGTAAAATAAATGTTAATTTAGTTGCTCAAATAGTTAAATAGAGTTCAATCATACGGTTAAAACTTATTCGGGATCGGTGGTCCTTCCACGGGACGGTTGAGCTAGAGGAGGCTAATGCGATTAGCATGAGTTTGTAAGTAGCAAGAAAATTTCCCAGGACATAAACATATCTGATATTGTCAGAAAGCTTAAAATCTTGTTAATATAACTGCACTGTCCCATTTAGAGTAGCTATTACAGTGAAAGAATACCATGCTATTGTTTGAGGAGAGTGCACAATTCTGAACATGAAAAGTTATTAATAAACAAATTAGGCACATTTGGGCAGTATTGATACAACATTTTGAACAGAAATTCAATGGTTCATTGGATCAGTCTAAAACTTTGCACATACACTGATGCCATCTAGTGGCCAAAATCTAAATTGCCCCTGGGCTGGAATAATACATTATGGCCTTTCTCTTACATTTCAAAAATGTAACAAAGAAATACAACAACAACAAAAAAAATATCTTTGTATTATCTTTTACCAGATCTATTGTGTTATATTCTACTGCATTCCTTTCACATTTCCATAACCTTCAAAGTGTTTCCTTTCAACTGGTACCAAGAATATGCATATCCTTGCTTCGGGTCTTGAGCTACAGGCAGTTAGATTTGGGGTATGTCATTTTAGGCAAAAATTTGAAAAAAGGGGCTAATCCTTATGAAGACTTCTAATCCTGCATCCTCCTTCTATCCTCCATGGTCTGCGTTCCATTGACCTCTTTACCGCATCTTTGCCTGACTACTGTGCTACTAGCTCAGACTCAAGAAGGATCAGATCAGATAAATGGTATAAAGTCCAGGTATAAAATCCCCCTTCTCTCTCTCAAATGTTCTCGCAGTTCCGAATGGTGGAGTGGAATCACACAAATAAGAAATCAAGGGGGAGAGAGAGATGCGAATCAACAGGAAAGGCAGAGGATTAGGTAAGGAAAGAAAAAGGAAATGGAGAAATAGAAAGAAATGATGAATGGATGTACACTGAGTATACTAAACATTAGGAACACCATCCTAATTTTGAGTTGCACCAACCTTTTGCCCTCAGAACAGCCTCAGTTCATCAGGGCATGAACTCTACAAGGTGTCAAAAGAGTTCCACAGGGATGCTGGCCCATGTTGACTCCAATGCCTCCCATAGTTGTATCAAGTTGGCTGGATGTCCTTTGGGTAGTGGACCATTCTTGATACAGTGGCTTGCGAAAGTATTTACCCCCCTTGGCATTTTTCCTATTTTATGCCTTACACCCTGGAATTAAACTAGATTTTTGGAGGTTTGTATCATTTGATTTACACAGCATGCCTACCACTTTGAAGATGCAAAATATTTTTTATTGTGAAAGAAACAAGGAATAAGACAAAAAAACAGAAAACTTGACCGTGCATAACTATTCAACCCCCCAAAGTCAATACTTTGTAGAGCCACCTTTTGCAGCAATTACAGCTGCAAGTCTCTTGGGGTATGTCTCAATAAGCTTGGCACATCTAGCCACTGGGATTTTTGCCCATTCTTCAAGGCAAAACTGCTCCAGCTCCTTCAAGTTGGATGGGTTCCGCTGGTGTACAGCAATCTTTAATTCATACCACAGATTCTCAATTGGATTGAGGTTTGGGCTTTGACTAGGCCATTCGAAGACATTTAAATGTTTCCCCTTAAACCACTCGAGTGTTGCTTCAGCAGTATGCTTAGGGTCATTGTCCTGCTGGAAGGTGAACCTCCATCCCAGTCTCAAATCTCTGGGAGACTGAAACGGGTTTCCCTCAAGAAGTTCCCTGTATTTAGCGCCATCCATCATTCCTTCAATTCTGACCAGTTTCCCAGTCTCTGCCAATGAAAAACACCCCCACAGCATGATGCTGCCACCACCATGCTTCACTGTTAGGGATGGTATTCTCGGGGTGATGAGAGGTGTTGGGTTTGCACCAGACATAGTGTTTTCCTTGATGGCCAAAAAAGCTATGTTTTAGTCTCATCTGACCAGAGTACCTTCTTCCATATGTTTGAGGAGTCTCCCACATGCCTTTTGGCGAACACCAAACATATTTGCTTTTTTTTTTCTGGCCACTCTTCCATAAAGCCCAGCTCTGTGGAGTGTACTGCTTAAAGTGGTCCCATGGACAGATACTCCAATCTCCGCTGTGGAGCTTTGCAGCTCCTTCAGGGTTATCTTTGGTCTCTTTGTTGCCTCTCTGATTAATGCCTCCTTGCCTGGTTCGTGAGTTTTGGTGAGCGGCCCTCTCTTGGCAGGTTTGTTGTGGTGCCATATTCTTTCAATTTTTTCATAATAGATTTAATGGTGCTCCGTGGGATGTTCAAAGTTTCTGATATTTTTTTTATAACCCAACACTGATCTGTACTTCTCCACAACTTTGTCCCTGACCTGTTTGGAGAGCTCCTTGGTCTTCATGGTGCCGCTTGCTTGGTGGTGCCCCTTGCTTAGTGGTGTTGCAGACTCTGGGGCCTTTCAGAACAGGTGTATATATACTGAGATCATGTGACAGATCATGTGACACTTAGATTTCACACAGGTGGACTTTATTTAACTAATTATGTGACTTCTGAAGGTACTTGGTTGCACCAGATCTTATTAGGGGCTTCATAGCAAAGAGGGTGAATACATATGTACGCACCACTTTTCATTTTTTATTTATTTTTGAATTCTTTGAAACAAGTAATTTTTTCATTTCACTTCACCAATTTTGACTTTTTTTGTGTATGTCCATTACATAAAATCCAAATATAACTCAATTTAAATTACAGGTTGTAATGCTACAAAATAGAAAAAACGCCAAGGGGGTGAATACTTTTGCAAGGCACTGTACACACGGGAATCTGTAAAATGTGGAAAAAAACAGCAACGTTGCAGTTCTTGACACAAAGCAGTGCACCTGGCACCTCTACCTTACCCCATTCAAAGGCACTTAAATCTTTTGTCTTGCCCATTGACCATGTGTATGTCAGACATACACAATCCATGTCTCAATTGTCTCAAGGCTTAAAAATCCTTCTTTAACCTGTTACCTCCCCTTCATCTACATTGATTGAAGTAGATTTAACAAGTGACATCAATAAGGGATCATAGCTTTCACCTGGATTCACCTGGTCAGTCGATGTCATAAAAACAGCAGGTGTTCTTAATGTTTTGTATACTCAGTGTACACAGGGGAGGATAAATAAAGGGAGTGCGGAGAAAGGGAGTGAATCCTGACATGGCTTTAAGTTTATCCATCAAATTCAAGTCAGAGTTCTAGAGTAAGGCTCATCTGAACTCAGAGCACATGCCCTGAGAGGACAGCACGCATCACTGACACACTTCAAAGAGCAGGGCTCAGGCAAGCTAGGAACAGTCTAGACTCTTCATTTCTCTTTCACTGTAGATATATTTGTTCCAGGGTATAGAGTGTTCAAGAGTAGAGAGTGTTCAAGAGTAGAGAGTGTTCCAGAGTAGAGAGTGTTCCAGAGTAGAGTGTTCCAGAGTATAGAGTGTTATAGAGTAGAGAGTGTTCCAGAGTATTGAGTGTTCCAGAGTAGAGAGTGTTCCAGAGTAGAGAGTGTTCCAGAGTAGAGAGTGTTCCAGAGTA
>NC_036842.1:30850979-30866052 GCF_002910315.2 Salvelinus sp. IW2-2015
TACACCTGTCAGCAAGGGTGGCTGAAAGAGCCAAACCACAAATTTGAAGGTCCACATACTTTTGTATATATAATGTAATCTAACCCCCTAAAACCTCTTCCATCCAATCCTTTACAAGACCAATAGGCCTACTATATTGTTGATAACACATTTACACAACGAACTTGATGTCTATAGTATGTTCTATGCAAGCAGTAAAAGAGTGCAGTGGTCCAGTGTACCTGTACTATGCAAAATAACATAAGGATGCAAAGAAAAACCACTGAAGAATTTAAAACGACATACATTTTCATACTATCACTCTCATCTGGGTAGATCACGTGAGCAAGCACTCTGAATCCCTAAGTATTAAATGCCTTCGATCAATATCTGTAGCACTGTGAGTTCCATTGCAAACCTTCTTTTACTTAGTGTCCTCCCAGGTCTTAATCATGCGACTAAACGTGTGCTGATAAAGGACTTGCTTAATGTTCAGAAGAGAGAGCTGCCACAGCCCCGTTCAGGACTGGTCATACGCTTTGGCCAATAATGCAAACTACCCTCTGAATCCGCCCATTAATTAAACACATCCTGGGAGATGAATTACATGTCTGTCAATCTCTCTAATTAAGATCCTGCCTCTTACTGACTCCTGCCCTGCCTAAAACAGGAGAGCAGCAGCTGAGATTCCCAGAAGGTAAGAGCACATGGAGGGAAAGAGAAAAGAAGAGAAGATAGAGAGGAGCAAAAAATACAGCAGAATGAAGCCTCACTGCACTCGCTCCCTTACGCAAATTCACTTCCGTCAGCTGCACTTATTGCGCCATCTATTTCATTGTGACAAGTATTAGTCATTAAAACCTGTGCGTTCTGCAAGTCCCCATGCCGCCACCCAGATCCAAAGGTAATATATTAGCAGGAGTCATCGACAGGACCACTCGTCCATTTCCAGGCAACAGAGCTGTGCCTTAAAGCCAACAAATCCTGTAATACACACATATTGAATAAGACACATGGGAATACTATGATGAATAGAACACAGATCACCAGTTCCCCCTCTGTTGCAACTAAGACACAGAACTTTACACGATGAGTACGTTATAAACATCCACAGAGGATAAAGGAGCGGATGAAACTGAAAATATTTAACACTGCTACAGTAGCAATATGGCGCAGGTGAGAGTGTTGCTTCAGTGTAGCTGCCTATCTCCATGTAAATCTAACGAAGATGGGCACTGCTGTAGAAAGTCACAACAGCAGAGCTGGAACACAGTGCCTCCTTACTGTGGAGGGCAGAGAAGGATGGAGGAAGTGGAGCCCTTCCTACTTGAGGAGAAGGAGAGGGGAAAGAGAGCCTCCTTCCGAGTAGAGAGTGTCCCAGAGTAGAGAGTGTTCCGGAGTATAGAGTGTTCCAGAGTATTGAGTGTTCCAGCGTATGAGTGTTCCAGAGTAGAGAGTTCCGGAGTATAGAGTGTTCAAGAGTATAGAGTTTCCAGAGTAGAGGGTGTTCCAGAGTAGAGAGTGTTTCTGGAGTTATTAGAGTGTTCCGGAGTTATAGAGTGTTCCAGAGTATAGAGGTTCACAGATAGAGACGCTCTCAGATATAAGAGTTCAAGTAGAGAAGAGTGTTCCAGAGTAGAGAGTGTTCCGGATTAGAGAGTGTTCCAGAGTATTGAGTGTTCCAGAGTATAGAGTGTTCCAGAGTAGAGAGACCCACTGTAGCAACTGTAAATGAATACTGTCAGTGTCTGCTGTGGCATGTGGGAAGATGCAAGGTACCTGAAAAATATGTAATCTCTCAATGTTCTAATCTCTCAACGTTCATCTCAAGTGCACCAAATTCATGCAATTAGCTGTTGAAATTACTTATTTTTTTGCTGGTGGAGAAGTCCCCGGACCCCCCGACTGGCTTTGGGCTAAGCTCCGAATGTCTTCAAATCTTAGAAACGCCCCTGCAAATCATCCCCATATCCTCACATCCCATCCCATCCAAACCCAGACCCAGGGCCCATTGCACATATGGGCTCCAGCTTGTGCTCTTGGCTATGACCTGTCCCCTGCACGCTCTCTCTCTCTATCTCTCTCACTCTCTTTCCCTTTCATCGCTCTCCATCTGTCCATTCCCCCTCCCTTTAACCTTCGTACCTACCTTCAAACTCTTTCACTCACTCTTTCTTTCCTTTACTCTCTTTCTGCTAGACACTGTGAGGCTAGACACACAGTACGCCGGCCCTTCCACTGACTAGCACAAACACAAGTCAATTTTCCCACTCTTTTCCCATCTGACTCTATTAGCTTATCTATGTCAAGGTGTTACTTATCGGCTCTACTTAAAACAGCCCTCTACAACAGAATACCATGGTTTTGTGGTAGGTTGTGTTTGTCATGAGTCCTGACATTGGTTCAAATAGTATTTGTTATCTTTTAAATACATTAGCTGTACAGTACTTAATTGAGCTTGGCTGGTGCAATGGAACCAATGTAATAGTCCCAAAAGTGTAAACCTTGCCCATCTGGCACTCCAGGCAGACTAAATCAAACGCTCAAAGTATTTGAAAGAAAACCAATACTATTTGAACCCATGTCTGCATGAGTCACGTATGAGAACAACCCCCATAGTCACACAACTGGGAACTCTGACTCCCTGAACCAGTTTCTTCAGTCAGAGTTGGGGAATTTTTTTAATGTTTTTTATTTAACTAGGAAAGTCAGTTAAGAACAAATTCTTATTTACAATGACAGCCTTGGAACAGTGGGTTAATTGCCTTCTTCAGGGGCAGAATGACACATTTTTACCTTGTTAGCTAAGGGATTTGATCTAGCAACCTTTCGGTTACTGACCCAATGCTCTAACCACTAGGCTACCTGCCGCCCAAAAACTAGAATGATCTCTCTCTCACTCTCTAACCTGTGGTCATCTGCATACTTAAGATATGGGCTTTCCCCCTCTGTCTTAATAAAGATTCCATGGCAGTTTTATACCATATGGTTTTTTCCAGCACTAACTCTTCTACCTTCCCAAAACACCTCCCCTTGCACATTCACGCACGCACGCACACACACACAATGTGAGAGACGCAAAGAATAAGACCCCACCCACCCTTTTCCGACTATGCATTCACTAAAAAACATCTGGATTTAAAGTGCAAGCTGGTACATAGCAAACGACTCACCTCTTTTTTGCCATGATATGAGAAGAGATGTGGAAACCCAAGGTGTGTGTATGTGTGTTCATGTGTGTGTATGTTGAATCTACATGTGTTTGCAGTATCTGTGAGTCTGTGAGACTATCCCAGTGTATGTGAGTCTGTGTGTGTGTGCTTTTGTTCATGTCAGATTGAATCTAGCACAGGGCTGTAAGTAATGACACTTTACATTGTGTGTTCCAGAGTGTTTATCCAGACTAATCAGTGTCTTGGCTGTGTGCTGCCATGTTAAGAGTTTCCATAAGACGGCTGCCAAACCTTAATAAGATGTTTGCAATGCATCACATCAGATGGAAACAGTATTTCACTGGGATAAACGGGAAGATTACACTATAGAGAGGGGGAGGGTTTGTGTTTGTGTATGTGCATGCGCGATCATGCTTCTTGGACTATTCTTAACTAGTGACTATTCTTAACTATGAATTTATTAAATAACAATGGATATCTAGCAGTCATCCAACTTTAAAGAGCAACGACTTTGTGAACTCTTCATAAAGCCTTCATAGATGCTTTACAAATCATTACATTGAACATTCCAATTGGGTTCAGTAGAGCTCTTAGAAACATTGTGAGCCATCTAGGAGAGTGATTGAGGTTAACTGTGAAGGTCACAGGAGGCTGGAGAGGGGAGGACAGCTCATAATAATGGCTGGAAAGGAGTAAATGGAAAGGTATCAAACACGTGGAAACCATGTGTGATGTGTTTGATACCATTCAATTTATTCCATTGCAGCCATTACTATGAGCCTGTCCTCCCCAATTAAGGTTCCACCAGCCACGTGTGAGTGAGGTAATCCAGCTGGCTCTGTAGCTCTGGTCTGTTCTGTTTTCCCATAACTGTTAGTGGTGCAACCAGCTCTAATAGCGCTCCCATTGTAACAAACCAGACAGAGGAGTTGGAACTCTGAGTCAGTCAGTGGGGATACAATACGTGTCCCTCTTCAACTCCACTCTGTCTGGAGAACTTCCTTTCAGTTCCCTCTGTACAGAAGCATAAATTCTAAGCCAATGGTAGGACCAGCCTTTAGAAGGAGAGAGAGAGAGAGTGAGAGAGAGAGATGGTATGAATGTCATTAAGTGGTGTAACTGTCTCCCTCTCTAACCCAGACAGTCCTGTCAAACATTCCTACAGTCCAAAGTATTGAATAAAGTCAGAATTTGGGCTCACCCATTACATTCTTGCTGGAGATTTTTGTGTGTAGGTAGCTTAGGGCCTATCAGCGGCCATATCCATGCTCATATCACCCAACAACCCCAACCAACCACACGGCAACGCACCGCACGCCAGCGCACGCACGGCACGGGCACGCACGGCACGCCCACGGCACGCACGCCACGCACACCCCACACAACACACACACAACACCACACCACCACACACACCACTCACACACACCACACACACAACACACACACACACCCACAACCACACACCCCACCACAAAACCACCACCACCCACCAGAGCCAGAGCCACCGTCTCAAACATGCTAAGTATTTATCTCAGAGCCAGGGCCCGAGGATGGATCCATTTAGGTCCAGGTTCCTCTCCTCCTTCTTTAACTCACACACGCAGACCACACCACACCACAAGCACCACATCAACAAATACACAAACACACTTCCCAGTGCTGTGGGAAAGAAACAAAGAAAATCCCTTATTTATGACACGCGTGGAGGAGATTATAAATGAAGGAGCAGGTCATAATGGGTGGTTGGGTACTTAAATGGGATTAAATGGTATGTTGGGTCACTATAAGGATGAAATGGTGTTGGGTACTGTAATTGGATCGAATGGTTGTGGTTACTGTAATGTATGCATGGTGTTGGGTACTGTAGGGATGATGGTGTTGGCGGTACTGTAATGGATGATGGTGTTGGGTTCTGTAATGGATATGGTGTTGGGGTTCTGTAAATGGCATTGGTGGTGTTGCTTACCTATAATGGATGGATTGGTGTTGGTTGTACTGTAATTGGATAATGGTTGGGTGCTACTGTAATGGAGGATGGTGTTGGGTACTTAATGGGATAATGGTGGTTGGTACTATAATGGATGATGGTGGTTGGGGTTACTGTAATGGATGCATGTGTTGGTCGATATGCGGTGTTAGTCTTAGATTTGTGTAGTATGGATGCATGGTGTTTGGTCGCTGGACTGTGTAATGGGATCTTCTGGATAAATGGTGTTGGGTTACGTATGGTAATTGCTAGTGCTTGAATTGGATCAGGTGTTGGACTGGTTGTAGATGGTGGTCGTTGGTTGTAAATTTATGGTATGGTGGTTGGGGTTACTGTAAAATGGAATGGATGAGTGTTGGTTCTGTAATGGATGATGGTGTGGGTGCTGTAATGGATAATGTGTTTGGTTACTGTAATGGGATAATGGTGCTACGGTGGCTGAATTGGATAATGGTGTTGGGTACTGTAATGGATGATGGTGTTGGGTACTGTAATGGATAATGGTGTTGGGTACTATAATGATGATGGTGTTGGTTACTGTAATGGATGATGGTGTGGGTACTATAATGGATGATGGTGTTGGGTGCTGTAATGGATGATGGATGTGTTGGGTACTGTAATGGATGATGGGTGTTGGGTTTCTGTTAATGGATGGTGTGTGTTGGGTACTGTAATGGGATGATGGTATTGGGTGCTTTAATGGATAATGGTGTTGGTTACTTGTAATGGATAATGGTTGTGGTAGGTGCTGATTTGGATAATGGGTGTTGGGTACTTGTTTATGGATGATGGTGTTGGGTACTGTAATGATGATTGTGTTATGTACTGTAATGGATAATGGTGCTTGGGCTCTGGTTTATGGTGGTTGGTACTGTAATGGATAATTGGTGTTGGTACTGTAATGGTAATGTGCTTTGGGCTCTGTTATGGTGTTTGGTACTGGCAATGGATAATGTGTTTGGTGACTTGTTAATTGGGATAATGGTGCTGGGGCTCTGTTATTGGTGTTGGGTACTGTAATGGGTAATGGTGTTGGGAATGTAATGGGTAATGTGTTGGGTACATTACTGGATAATGGTGTTGGGTGCTTGAATTGATAATGATACTGGGCTCTGTTATGGTATTGGGAACTTTTAATGGATAATTGGTTGGTGACTGTAATGGGTTATGATGCTGGGCTCTGTTATGGGTGTTGAGAGTACTTAATTGGATAATTGGTGTTGGGTCCTGTGATGGGATAAATATTTGGCGGGCTCTGTCTTATTGGTGTCTGCGGTTTGCTTTGTAAATCGGGATAATGGTGCTGGGCTCTGTTATGGTGTTGGGTATTGTAATGGATAAAGGTGCTGGGTTCTGTCATGGATAATGGTGTTGGGTACTGTAGTGGATAACGGTGCTGGGTCCTGTAATGGATAATGGTGCTGGGTTCTCTAATGGATAATGTTGCTGGGTACTGTAGTTGGTCATGGTGATGGGTACTGTAATGGATAAGGGAATTGGTACTGTAATGTATAATGATGCTGGGTACAGCAATGGAGAATGGATAATGGTGCTAGATCCGGTAATGGATAATTATGCTTCAAACTGTAAAGGATAATGGTGCTGAGTCCTGTAAAGGATAATGGTGCTGAGCATTTAGAAGACCCTCTTATCCAGAGCGATTTACAGTTAGTGGATTAATCTTCTGATAGCTAGGTGAGGCCTCCCGAGTGGCGCAGTGGTCTTAAGGTACTGCTGTGCTAGCTGTGCCACTAGAGATCCTGGTTCGAGTCCAGGCCCTGTCGCAGCCAGCCACGACCGGGAAACCTATGGCACTCAATTGGCCCAGCGCCGTCCTGGTTAGGGGAGGGTTTGGCAGGCAGGGAGGTTCCTGTCCCATCGCACACTAGAGATTCCTGTGGCGGGCCAGGTGTTGGTGTTTCCTCTGACACATTGGTGCGGCTGGCTTCCAGGTTAATCTGGCTTTGTGTCAAGCAGCAGTGCAGCTTGGCTGGGTTGTGTTTCGGAGGACACATGGCTCTTGACCTTTGCCTCTCCCGAGTTGGATGGGACAAGACTGTGATTGGATACCATGAATTGGAAACCATATCTACTAATTGGATACCATGAAATTGGGGAGAAAAAAAGTAAATACTATTATTATCTATACTATTACTATTATCCATTATAAAAATATAAAAATACCACATACCAATATCAATATCTAATGGACAGATAGCATAAATGTATTGTAGCTGAGGCAGCTATACAAGATTTTTTCTCTGGTTTTATCCACAAATTGTTTATATGTTCAGAAATACTTTTTTCACTGACATAATATGTTTTATGCCCTCAGTTGTGACTATGCTGTTATGGGCACTGCACTTTATGGCTCCCTCATCTCATATGGCACCCCATCTGCATGGAGAATCACCCCAGAACACCCAGACCCATCTAAACTGCAACCAACCAAAACAAAATTAATCCAGCTGCGACTGGGGCTGTGTCCTGAGGCTGTGTGCCAAATGGCACCCTATTCCCTATAGTGTACTTTGTTTGTTCAAAAGTCATGCACTATAAAGGAAATAGGGTACTATTTGTGACACAGTCTGATGAAAAATGTTATCCAGATTTGATGGAAAGGAACGTTCACTCCCCGTTGGTGACATCACAGTCAAATTTGATTACATTTCCACCACTTCATACGTGGCGCCGTGGTGCCATGTGAGCATGCTGGGGCGGCTGTGGGGAGGGGCTCCTCCTACAGAACCACACCCACCTGCCCTGCCCACCCCATCCTCAGCTGGCCTGGCGCCGTAGCACCTTACCCTCCCACCCCAGACCCTCTGATTAGCATCACTCTCTCTGTCGCTCTCTCTCTCGCTCCTTTTCTGTACTGTGATGTTTAATTTATGACATCAACTAGAGAGAGAGAGAGTGAAGGGGACAGGTCAGAGCCAAAAGCACAGGCTGGAGCCCATATGTGCTATGGGCCCTGGGTCTGAGTTTGGATGGGTTGGGATGTGAGGATATGGGGATGATTTGCAGGGGCGTTTCTAAGATTTGAAGCCATTCAGGGCTAGGGTTAGGGTTGTGTGCTCTTTGGGGGATGCAGGGGGAAGTTTGAAAGACTATAAGTCAATCTCAGACGCCTCTCACAATGTACCAATGGTCCAGTTTACATGTCTGTAGAATTTCCGATGTCAGTTGGGACAGAGAGGATGAGTCAGAAATAGATTGACTGTCGTATCCGCTTGTTGCCTAAGCTAAACATGAGCACAATTACCCCTTGCATTTTAACCCCCGCCTACCCAAACTATTTTTTGAGAGTTCACCCCTTTCGAAATGTCCAAGAGAATCTGACATCCTCCCTAGCTAGACCTTATGCCGTTGCCTAGCTTACATTGCTCCAAGCTCTGGCATTTCTGAGACTAGAGAACTATAGGACAGAGTAGCTGTATGTGAGATTGGCTTTGGTGATGCCAGAGCAGAGCCCAGGTGTCAGCCAAGGCTGAGATTAGTTTGTGAATAGGTTCCATATTCCAATTTAAAATAACTTCTGTAACTTAAACAAGCAAAAACAAGTTGTTGCTACATCTACTGGATTCCTTTATCATGCATTAGCCAAGTTACATTCTATATATCTTCCTCTCTTTATTTTCTCTACCTCTTCTTCACTGCTGTGAAATCAGAGGATAAGTGAAAGTGATGGAGAACCAGAACCATGTGCTGTATTACTCCAGTTCAGTTCTTTGACATCAGTGCAGATTAAGGAGAGGAAGCCATTAGACTGCTGAGATACTGTACTCATCATAGAAATATAATGAATAGAATGGGGTCCCCGATCAAGTTAATGATGGCTTAATGAGTGGACTGGCGGCCATTGCGAGTGTACCCATGGGAGCAAAGCATGAAATAAAAGCAGTAAGTAAAAGTAGGAAGTGTACCCATGATTATGTGCTATGATTTGTTGATTCAAATCAACTGACATTACAAGAAGTTGGTTCCATTGCATCAGTTAACATAATTTAAATGAACATTCTACATAACCATGGAAATTATGTCATCTCAATACCAGGCAGCCATTATGAGTGTACCCCCAAATTACCAGGGTTAGAGGTTCCAACCCCATTCTAGTCATTATATTTCTATGGTACTCACACTCTCATACAGTCCATGGCTCTCTCTAGGTTGAATCCAAGATGGCGTAGCAGTCGGACGTGTGTTTGTCTTGTCCCGTGTAAATAGTCCTCGTATTTTTCGTATACATTTCGTATATATTTTATCTACTCCCGGACTCATGGCGCGGTCCTCCAACTTGACTTTTGACCTTTTTTGTGTTCTTGAGTGTACTTGTTAGAATACGTCAAGCTGCATGTCAGTATCATTCCACAGTAGTGGATTTGAATTTATTGACCCTTCTCTCTCTCAAACTTTTCTTCTTGTACGTTCTTCTTTCTCTGTCTCTCTCCCCTTCTCTCCTCTTCCTCTCTCTCTCTTCTCTCCTCTCTCCTCTCTCATCCTCCCTCTCTCCTTCTCTCCTCTCTCTCTCTTCTCTCCTTACTCTCTCTTCTCTTCTCTTCTCTCTCCTCTCGTCTCTCTCTCTCTCTCTCTCTCTCTCCTCTCTCGTCTCTCTCTCTTCTCCCTCTCGTTCCTCTCTCCCTCCTCTCTTCTCTTCTCTCTCTCTCTCTCCTCTCTCATCTCTCCTCCTCTCTCTCTCTCTCTCTCTCTCTCTCTTCTCTCCTTCTCCTCCTCCTCCTCTCTCTCTTCTCTCTCCTCTCTACTCTCTCTCTCTCTCTCTCTTCTCTCTCTCCTCCTCTCTCTCTCTCTTCTGCTCTCTTCCTCTCTCCCTCCCTCGTCTCTCTCTCTCCTCTCTCTCTCTCCCTCTCTCTCTCTCTCCTCTCTCCTCCTTCTTAGCCCAACGAACCCCTTCCTGCACTCCTTTCCTAACCAATAATTCCTTTTCCTCTCATAACCCAGAGTACGCTTTCCCTCTGTCACCAGATGCTTTCATTTTTTTTTATTTTTTTTTTTTTTTTTCCACCTTTATTTAACCAGGATAGGCTAGTTGAGGAACAAGTTCTCATTTTGCAACTGCGACCTGGCCAAGATAAAGATAGGCAGTGTGAACAGACAACACAGGTTTACACATGGACGTAACAATAAACAAGTCAATATACATGGTAGAAAAAAGAGATTCTATATACAAATGTGGCCAAAAGGCAATGAGTAGGCAATTAAATCGAATAATTTACAATTTAGCAGATTAACACTGTAGTGATAAATCATGCAGATGATCATGTGCAAGAAGAGATACTGGTGTGCAAAAAGAGCAGAAGTATAATAAATATAAAGCGTAGGGGTTGAAGGTAGGAAATGATGGGCTGGTGGTTTTACAGATGGCTATGTACAGCTGCATCGATCGGTTAGCTGCTCGGATAGCCAGATTTTTAAAGTGTTGAGGGAGATATAAAGTCCCAACTCAGAGATTTTTGCAAATTCGTTCCAGTCGCAGGCAGCAAGAACTGCGAAGGAAAGGCGTCCAATGAGTTTGGCTTTAGGGATGATCAGTGAGATACACCTGCTGAGCGCGTGCTGCGGCTGTGGGTGTATTGCCATCGTGACCAGTGAACTGAGATAAGGCTGGCACTTTACCTAGCATAGCCTCTGTAGATGACCTTGGAGCCAAGTGGGTCTGAACGACGAACATGGTAGCGAGGGCAGCCACTAGGCATACAGTCGCAGTTGGTGGGTCGTATAAGGTGCTTTGTCACAAAACGAATGCGCAGTGATAAACTGCAATCCAGTTTTTCTGGAGTAGAGTGTTGGAAGCTATTTTGTAGATGACATCGCCGAAGTCGAGGATCGGCAAGATGTCAGTTACTAGGGTAATTTGGTGCGGCGTGAGTGAAGGAGGCTTTGTTGCGGAATAGAAAGCCGATTCTTGATTTGATTTTGGGATTGGGAGATGTTTGATATGAGTCTGGAAGGAAGTTTGCAGTCTAAGCCAGACACCTAATGGTACTTATAGATGTCACATATTCTAGCTCGTAACCGTCCAGAGGTGGTGATGCTAAGTCGGCGTGCGGGTGCAGCAGCGATCGGTTGAAAATGCATGCATTGGTTTTTACTTAGCGTTTAAAGCAGTTGGAGGCCACGGCAAGGAGTGTGGTATGCATTGAAAAGCTCGTTTGGGGTTAGATAGCACAGTGTCCAAGGAAGGGCCAGAAGTATATAGAATGGTGTCGTCTGCGTAGAGGTGGACTCAGGGAATCGCCCGCAGCAAGAGCAACATCATTGATGATAATACAGAGAAAAGAGTCGGCCCCGAGAATTGAACCCTGTGGTACCCCCATAGAGACTGCCAGAGGACCGGACAACAATGCCCTCCGATTTGACACACTGAACTCTGTCTCGCAAAGTGGTTGGGTGAACCAGGCAAGGCAGTCATTAGAAAAACGAGGCTACTGAGCATCCTGCCGATAGAGAATATGGTGATTGACAGAGTCGAAGCCTTGGCCAGGTCGATGAGACGGCTGCACAGTAATGTCTTTTATCGATGGCGGTTATGATATCGTTTAGTACCTTGAGCGTGGCTGAGGTGCACCCGTGACCGGCTCGGAAACCGGATTGCAACAGCGGAGAAGTACGGTGGGATTCGAGATGGTCAGTGATTCTGTTTGTTGACTTGCTTCTCGAAGACCTTAGATAGGCAGGGCAGGATGGATCATAGGTCTGTAACAGTTTGGGTCCAGGGTGTCTCCCCCTTTGAAGAGGGGGATGACGCGGCAGCTTTCCAATCCTTGGGGATCTCAGATGATACGAAGGAGAGGTTGAACAGGCTGGTAATAAGGGGGTGCGACAATGGCGGCGGAAGTTTCAGAAATAGGGGGTCCAGATTGTCAAAGCCCAGCTGATTTGTATGGGTCCAGGTTTTCCAGCTCTTTCAGAACATCTGCTATCTGGATATGGGTAAAGGAGAAGCTGGGGAGGCTTGGGCGAATAGCAGCGGGGGGGCGGGCTGTTGGCCAAGGTTGGAGTCGCCAGGAGAAGGCATGGCCAGCCATTGAGAAATGTTTGTTGAAGTTTTCGATTATCACGGACTTATCAGTGGTGACCGTGTTACCTAGCCTCAGTGCAGTGGGCAGCTGGGAGGAGGTGCTCTTGTTTTCCATGGACTTTACAGCCTATCCCAAAACTTTGGAGTTAGAGCTACAGGATGCAAATTTTCTGCTTGAAAAAGCTGGCCTTTGCTTTCCTGACTGATGCGTGTATTGGTTCCTGACTTCCCTGAACAAGTTGCATATCCGCGGGGGCTCTTCGATGCTATTTGCATTCGCCACAGGATGTTTTGTGCTGGTCGAGGGCAGTCAGGTCTGGAGTGACCAAGGGCTTATTCTGTTCTTGTTCTGCATTTTTTGAACGGAGCATGCTTGTCTAATATGGTGAGGAAGTAACTTTTAAAGAATATGACCAGGCATCCTCAACTGACGGGATGAGGTCAATATCCTTCCAGGATACCCGGGCCAGGTCGATTAGAAAGGCTGCTCGCAGAGAAGTGTTTTAGGGAAGCGTTTGACAGTGGATGAGGGTGGTCGTTTGACCGCGGACCCGTGGCGGATACAGGCAATGAGGCAGTGATCGCTGAGATCTTGATTTGAAGACAGCAGAGGTGTATTTGGAGGGCAGGTTGGTCAGGATAATGTCTATTAGGGTGCCCATGTTTACGGATTTAGGGTTGTACCTGGTGGCGTTCCTTGATGATTTGTGTGAGATTGAGGTCATCAAGCTTGGATTGTAGGACTGCCGGGGTGTTAAGCATATCCAGTTTAGGTCACCTAACAGAACAAACTCTGAAGCTAGATGGGGAGCGATCAATTCACAGATGGTGTCCAGGGCACAGCTGGGAGCTGAGGGGGGTCGGTAAGCAGGACCGGCAACAGTGAGAGACTTATTCTGGAGAGATTAATTTTTAAAATGAGAAGTTCGAACTGTCTTGGGCAGTAGACTGGAAAGTATGACAGAACTTTGCAGGCTATCCTCTGCAGTAGATTGCAACTCCTCCCCCTTTGGCAGTTCTATCTTGACGGAAAGTGTTATAGTTGGGTATGGAAATCCCAGAATTTTTGGTGGCCTTCCTAAGCCAGGATTCGGACACGGCGACAGGACATCAGGGTTGGCAGAGTGTGCTAAAGCGGTGAGTAAGGCAAACTTAGGGAGGAGGCTTCTGATGTTGACATGCATGAGGCCAAGGCTTTTTTCGATCACAGAAGTCAACAAATGAGGGTGACTGGGGACATGCAGGGCCTGGGTTTACCTCCACATCACCCGAGGAACAAGAGGAGTAGTAGGATGAGGGTGCGGCTAAAGGCTATCAAAACTGGGTCGCCTAGAGCGTTGGGGACAAAGAATAAAAGGAGCAGATTTATGGGCGTGGTAGAATAGATTCTGGGCATAATGTGCAGACAGGGGTATGGTGGGGAACGGGTACAGCGGAGGCAAGCCCAGGCACTGGGTGATGATAAGAGAGGTTTGTATCTCTGGACATGCTGGTCTCAATGGGTGAGGTCACCGCATGTGATGGGGGTGGGACACAAGGAGGTATCACGAGGGTACGGAGAGTGGAACTACGGGGTCCATTGCAAACCAAAAACAAATGATAATGAATAACTAGCCTGAACAACAGTATGCAAGGCATATTGATATTTGAGAGAGACATACAATAAGGCATAAAGTGATTGCAGGTCTTGATTGGGAGAGCTAGCTAAAACAACAGGTAAGATAACAAGCAGCAATAACAGGGTGCTAGTCTAACACAGAACAAACAGGTAAAAATGGCGACGACTAGGCAAGAGAGGGTCGGATTAACTACACACAGATCCTGAGTTAAAGCACAGAGCCGACAGATAAAACACAAATAAACAGAATGGAGTACCGTGAATTAATGGACAGTCAAGCAGGCATCAGCTATGTAGCCAAGTGATCATAGTGTCCAGGGGGCAGCCGTAGATGGAGCAGGGAGGCCTCCACTAAGCTAGCACGCGGCGTTTAAAGTTAGTAGCCCGGGGGGGTGGTCTGCTCAGACGGAGGGGGTCTGCTCAGACGTGGTCGTGTCGACAGAGAATCCAAGCCGGATGGCGATGGCGAAAGAGAGGTTGTGAATTGTAGAATTGTGTTTGCTAACTGGTGCTAGCTGGCGCTTCGTGCGGCAGTGGCGCTAGCTGCTAGTGCAAGCTACTGTGAGGATCAGAAGTAGTGGCTCAGGGATTACGGCAGGAATCCGGCGTTGTTGTCGAGAGACAGTCCGATGCTGGTAAATTGGTGAGTAATATCCAGGCTAATAACAGGGCTGGTGTCTGTGCAGAAGGTAAAATGCGTCAGCAGCGGGCAAAAAATGGCTAAATTAGCTTGTAGTGCTATTTTAGACCATGTTGTGATGGATTGGCAGGGCTCTGTGTCGGCAAAAAAGGTCCAGTCTCAATTGGCAAAAGAGGTATTGTAGCCCAAGAATTCGCTGGTGGACCTCTTCGCCTAGCCGGCAGATGGCCTAGCTCGAGGCTAGCCTCAAGGCTAATGGTGCTTGCTTCGGGACAGAGGTTTAGCCAGTAGTAGCCACTCGGTTGCAGCTAGCTAGCTGTTATGATACGGTGTAATTGTCCAGAGCTTGCGTCAGGAATCCGGTGATGTGGTAGAGAAAAAAGCAGTCCTATATGCTCTGGGTTGATATCGCGCTTGCAGACTGGCAGGTATTGGCCCGAGCTGAAGCTGGCTGTGTCCGAGTTAAGGGTGAAGACCGCAGCAGTGGCTAACTGACTACTAGCTAGTAGCTAGTTATCTGGCTAGCTTCTGATTGGGGTTACGGTTCTAAAGTATAAAAATAGCAGGTCCGTACCCAACATTGGGTGAGGCGGAATGTAGGAATGTATATTCAGTTCCTAGATGAAGTGAAATT
>NC_036842.1:30866729-30868244 GCF_002910315.2 Salvelinus sp. IW2-2015
CACACACACACTCACACTCACACACACACACACACACACACACACCTGAGGAGTAGTCAGCAGAAGGGCACAGGAGACATCAGGTGACATCACCACACATTATTGTTTTAGATCTGTAAAAGGTGAAGACAGTCTTTATTCATGGCTCTGTTTCTCTGTGAGGATCCTGAGGATGAGGTACTGTATTACACAGTGCTATTACTGGCAGCTCTCTGGAGCGCTGCCCAACAAGGAGATTTTCACTCTATTGATAACTGGCAGTTGGAGAGTTCATGACAACGTGACAGTGTGTGTGTGCTCCCCTCAGACCTACACCGACAGATGATATTTGTATTGCTCTCTTGTGGACAGCTGCTAAACGTTTTCACATGCACACAAGCATACTGGCCCATAATAATATTTATACAAGCAAAATTCCAGCTATGGACCTATGGAAAACCTATACATTTTCTCCAAACCCTTAAATCCTCTCATACAGCTTAGTTTAGGTCTTCTAGCCTCTAGGGATCAAACCGCTCACAAAGAAGTAGATTTTCTCCAGAGTCTTCTAGGAAATCTTGTCTATAGGAACCAAACTGCTCACAAAGACCAGCAGTGCTTTGAGAACTAAATCTCAACACAACCTTTTCTCTGGGCGACAATGAAGAGTTTGGCAAAGTGCTGAAGGCATGTTTGAAACCTTTCAAACAACTGGTTGAAATATACTTTTGGAGCAGACTCATGGGTTCTTCCATCTTGAAGGGCAGAACTGCGCCACTCGGGAGGCCCTTACCATGAGAGGTTTTGGAAGCATTGGAAGTGCTATAGTAGGTTTATCTTCCTGGTAAAAATGGCTCACCAAGTGCTGGAGAGGAAGCTGTTGAAATACCTAGTCTGGATGCCAGTCAGTTTCTACAAATATGTCCTCTGACAATGACAAAGCTAAGCTGGCTATGGATTTAGTTTAAATACAGTATGAGGATTACACTACATGAGCAATGGAAAATCTCTACTGAAGTGGAATACGCTTATTACAGTTTTTTCCAGCTGCTTACACACGTTTTCAAAACTGTCTCCTTTTTTCAAAACTCTACACACAATTCCCAAAACTGCACACACAAAATGCAAAATGCCTCACATCTCCTTCAAAATGTAACACTGCATTGTAACACTGCAAAATGCCATAAACACATGTCAGAATGAAGCATTTGCATCAAATGGCAAACACTGCTTTCATAATAGTACATTTTTGGATATACCATGTAAACACTGTTGTTCTAAATCTAAAGCTCTTTGGTCTTTCATAGGCTTATATCTACATTTCAATACAATGTTCTACAGTGAAYGTAATCTGCTGAGAGGGGTAACAAGTACACTGTAAACACCAATGCAATGTAGAAACAGAAAATATTTATTAGGCCAAACATTACTGTTGTATACAGTAGCATACAACAACACCATAAACATATGTAAACCAAAAGTATATTCTTTAGAATACAGTAAAGAACACAATTGTGTGTGTGGGGTCCCGGGGGG
>NC_036842.1:30869578-30904772 GCF_002910315.2 Salvelinus sp. IW2-2015
GGCTTGGATGAGGGGTACCTCAGCCTGGAGACGGAGATCATATACCTTCCACCGCCATGCCGAGAAAAACTCTTCTATAGGGTTGAGGAATGGAGAGTATGGTGGAAGATATAGGACGGTGAAATYTGGATGTTGCTGAAACCAGTTCTGAACCAGAGCAGAGCGGRGGAAAGACACATTMTCCCAGACAACAATGTATTGCATATGATCGATTTGATTTGCTGCTGTTATGTTGTGCAATTGGTCCAAGAATGTAAGTATGAGTGCTGTGTTGTAAGGGCCCATATGGGCATGGCGGTGGAGGACCCCATTCTGTGTAATGGCTGCACAGAGTGTTATATTACCCCCACGTTGCCCTGGGACATTGACTATAGCCCTGTGGCCAATGATGTTTCTTCCCCTCCTTCGTGTTCTCGTCAGGTTGAACCCAGCCTCATCTACGTAAATGAACTCATGCTGGATCTCCTCTCCATCCATTCGTAAAACTCTCTGAAAAACAGTGTCAGGCAAAATTGTGTAGTTCAGTGTAGATCTAGTATACATATTACAGTACAGTAAAAGATTATGAGACAGTATGCAAGATCACACTGCTAAAGTGAATACATACCTCTGCATAATCATGCCGCAGTCGTTTCACCCTTTCGGAATTGCGCTCGAAAAGCACTCGATAAATTTGCTTCATTTGAATATGTTTTTTTTTAGGTTGCGTGCCAGTGTTGATGTTGAGACCTGATGGATATCGTTGAAAATGGCGTGGTTATTGACAATGTTAGCTTGGAGCTGCTTGAGTGTTATAGCATTGTTGGCCAAAACCATGTTTACTATCTCCCTCTCTTGCTGTTCTGTGAACATAGGAGGCCTTCTCCCTTGTCGTCCCTGACCCTCAATCCTATGTAGAAAAAAAAACAGTATACAATAGTACAGTAATTTCACAGGAAAAGGTAACAGAAGTGCTGATAGTGCATAGAATACAGTACTGTAAGCAGTTACTGAAACCGTAAAGATGTTTTTGATATCATGATATTTTTACAATACCTATTTTCCAGTCGAAATGTTCTCATCACACTTGTCACTGTATATCGGCTTAGATTTGGCTGTACTCGCAGTCCAGCCTCCCTCAGCGTCAGGCCGTGGTTGACAACGTGGTCAACCAGTGTTGCGCGGATCTCATTTGCCAGATTCGGTCCTCTTTGAGCACCTTCTTGTCTTCCTCTTCCTCTTCCTCTTCCTCCCCTTCCTCCTCCTCCCCGTCTTCCTCCTCGTCCTCCTCGTTCTCCTCCTCGTCCTCCTCGTTCTCCTCCTCATCCTCCTCGTCCTCCTCGTCCTCCTCGTCCTCCTCCTCGTGCTCCTCGTCCTCCTCGTCCTCCTCGTCTTACTCTTTCTCTGACTCTTTCCATTGTGCTTGAAGACCGATGAACTCACCTGCTGCTTTTTATAGTGCTTATACACCTAATTGGTGTGTCTACAATTAAGCAAACYAGTGTTTGCACACCTGATGACTGTGTTGAACCAATTGGTTGGACGGTGTGGTAATTTGACAGTCAGTGCTTTGGTATTGCAAGGACGTGACTTCATGATAGATTTTTGTGTGTAATGTATGTGTGTGTTTAGTGTTTTGCAAATCACTGTAAATCACTGTGTGTAGAGTTTTGCAACAAGTGTGAGGTTGACAATGTGCTTATAGTTGTGCAAATATGGGCTGATGTTTTGCTTCTTGAGTGTAAGATTTTGCTAATAGTGTACTACTTTTAATTTTAGTGTGTAAGCAATCCAAAAAAACTGTAAGATATGCTCTCTTATCTCTCGATTCCTAATTGCATTGTTGGCCAAAACCATATTTATAATTGCAGTCTCTTGTACATCTGTAAACAAGCGCCCTCGTCCTCCATGATGTTTTTGCCTTTCCACTCGGTACAGAATTCAAACACAGTATGTGCTCAGCATAGGAACTGTAAACAATGTACAAAAAAATGTAGTACAGCATGATAACCAACCTCATTCATTCAATGCAGTGCAGTAAATGGATGGCTTAGAGTTACAAATGTTTATGCAATACTATGCAGTCATACGTATTTTACAGTACATTACTGTAATGCTAAYATAGTCATTAGATAGTTGCATACCTGTTCTCATTTCTGAAGGTTCMAATTATGGACGCCACTGTAAATCGACTCYAGTTGGGCTGGACTCTCAGTCCAGCCTCTCTCATGGTCAAACCGTGGTTGATCACATGATCAACAAGTGTTGCTCTAATCTCATCAGAGATGGCTCTCCTTCCTTCTCTTCTTTGCCCTCGTCCTCTTCTTCCTCTTCCTCTCCCTCCTACTCCTCTTGCTCTTTGTCCATTGTTGACATCCATTGTTCAAAACAGGTAATCTGACCTTTGACCTATTTATAGGCCTATACTACAGTAAAGCAGTGATTGGTTAGTGATCAGTTAAGCTATTAGTGTTTGCACATGTGAGGAGTGTGTATGTGACCCGGTGAATAAGTGTAGCATTTTGATTGGTTGTGTTTGGAAAAGGAAAGCAAGTCACTTCCTGTTAGATTTTTGTGTTTTAGGTAGAGAATTGTGTGTAGTATTTTGAAAAAAGTGTTTTATGCAATTGACAACTGAGTCAAAGGCTGAGAAATAGCTTATGGTTTTGGATATTTGGTGTGTAGTTTTGCACTTTGAGTGAGAGGTTTCAAAAATCGTGTGACATGAAAAGATTTTGTGTGTAAGCAGTTGGAAAAAACTGTAATAGGCTTAATCTGAGTCCAGGAAACCAGCCTTAAGGGGTAAAAAGGTTCAGATAAAACACTGGGATGATCAATTTGATGACCTCCAGACCGCACTTCACGTTTTTCATAATTTACTACATGTTGACTGCTAGAGTCATACATTACATTGGAACAACTTTCACCCAATATGACGTAAAACACTTAAAAAACACATTTAAAAAATCATTCCAGCTGTTTTATTTACCAAGTAGCTATAATAAAATAGATTGTTTTATATAATTAAATGTGGAATAACCAGCAAGTCTTAATTCCAACGCATGTACTGATTGCATAAAAAAAGGGTATTTACGACTTGTCATTACACAGGCTCTGCTCAAAGGGTAGTGTTGTTTGTGCATCGTTGGTATCTGCATGTTCAAAGCACTGCAATTATGAGACCTACCATCTTCAGCTGTAAGTGGAGAGCATGACAGATCTGTCTTTTTAAATGCATGTCTTTGAGAAGCCATGGGATAATTACCCCAACCACTACAGAGTCCAGACACCCGGTAGTGTGGAGCTGGGTTTAGAACTGGGGCTAATGCTGGGGCTGCATGGGTGGGAAGCCCAGACATGGTAAGTTAATGCCAGAGCTAGGAAACATGCGACAAGTTTGCTGTTGCAGAATGAGCACTGCTGTACTAGCTTAGCATCTTTTAAATAACTACAACTGAGTCCAAGTTCCTCAAACAACAGACACATAGCTGATTAGCATAGAGCCCCACAGTGGAGGTGTCATAATACCCATAAAACCTAGTGGTCAAACAGGGAAATGGATCCAATCGTTTTTCCACCATTCATTTTTTTAACCATATGGACTTTCAGAAACACTTAAAATAAGTGCTGTGTTGTGTAGGTTTACCCTGGCATGACGTTTGGATAACCGTGTAAATATCTCTCGCACAAGGTGACTTTTATCAATATATTTAGCTCTATTTACTCTCAGATTTGAAAATACTAATTAGCATTAAAGTATACATCATGCAAGACTACAAATCCCTGCAAGCTCCTGCATGTCATCCATAGCTGACACGTTTGCTAAAAGGTATTGTGTCAATTTAAAACTTGCACAAGACAGTTCACATAATTGTCAATTTAAAGGAATGTAGCCAATTTATTCATTACTATATTTAGCTAACATTGGATTGTTAATCCAGAGATTCTTACCTTTTCCTCGATTCGGCAGTCTCGCCCAGATCATCATGGCATTTGTAGATATTTATGATAGCCACATTAGCAGCCAATTAGCATTTCATTTTAGGGGGGTAAATACTGGAAAATCTATTGATAAATGTCACCTTGTCCTAGAGATATTTACATGGTTATCAAAACGTCACACCAGGGTAAGCCTACATAAAACACAGCCCTTATTTTAAGTGTTTCTAAAATCTCCTATGGGAAAAATGAATGGTGGAAAAACGATTGGAACCATTTCCCTTTTTGACCGCTAGGTTTTAAGGGTATTACGACACTTCCACTGTGGGGCTCTATGTGTCTGTTTTTTTAGGAACTTAGTTATTTAAAAGATGCTAAACTAGTACATCAGTGCTCATTATTTTTAATGGCGCTAGCATTAGAGATTTACATTAGCCTGTTAAGGACGTTCTTTGAACCAACTGACGATCTGTTGAGATGGTCTATACTGTTACAGTCGCTCGGATGCTTTTTCCGGTGAGATACATTCAGCCTCTTGCAAAAATTATGAAACACAGAGAGACGACAGATGCATTATTTTTTCTTATTTTCTTGGTACATTTTTTGGAGTAAGACTGGCTTCCCTTGGTGTCCATGAATACACACCACTGAATACATGCCAATACAGCATGGCTCATCAGTACACTTCTTCACAAACCATTTCTCCAGGCTCAAGAGCTGGCTGGTGATGAGATTAATTAACAGTGAAATGCCAATAAGGTGTCAAATTAGGTCCTAATCCTCACCATCACTGTGATGGACAGCTTGTGGAGGAGCAATGCTAATGAGATTAATTAACATCTTGGCCAATTAACATCTTGGCCATGTTCTGTTATAATGTCCACCCGGCACAGCCAGAAGAGAACTTGCCACCCCTCATAGCCTGGTTCCTCTCTAGGTTTCTTCCTAGGTTCCGGCCTTTGTACAGAGTTTTTCCAAGCCACCGTGCTTCTACACCTGCATTGCTTGCTGTTTGGGGTTTTAGGCTGGGTTTCTGTACAGCACTTTGTGACATCAGCTGATGTAAGAAGGGCTTTATAAATACATTTGATTGATTGATTGATAATTATGTTAACGCTTGAACAGTCTTAGCATAACCATCCCTTTGGGCTATTGGATTGAAAAGACAGATGTATTTTATGTACCTCAATAAATATGCAAATTGCCAAGCTAAGGTGCTAATTTACTTGCCAAAATGTCCTGTTGGAAACACAAATGCTAATCTTCTTCCAGAGTTTTTATCAGAAGGTGAGGCTAGATACTCTTGGTCAGAGTTGACTCAGTTGTAGAACAGAAAGAAAGAGAGAAGTTCTTCTAAAACAGATAACATCTAAGTTCAGTCAAGCAGCAGTCCAAGGTAGTAGGAAATAGCTAACTACCTTTCCTTTTAACGTTGGCTTTGTACTTTTACCATTACATATTTGTGCGTCGTCAAACAAAGCCAAACATGCATATTCTTCTTTTCGCTTTCCATTTAGCTAATACTCTCTGATTGATCATACCTGGCGGGGACCATTTTTTCTGCTCGCTTTCTTGGACAAGGACAAGCTGTGTTTGCCAACGTTTTATTTCCATCACAGCTTTTAGTACTAAAAGTCTAAGACAGTAACCTGCAGCTGTGAGTAGGAGAATGTGAGGAGACAGGTGGGGACGATGAGTCACCAGAGACATAGTGTTCTTTCCCTGACGACAGACAAGTTGCTGCATTCCAAATGGCACCCTAGTACCCATATTTCCCTATGGGCCCTGATGAAAAGTAATGCAGTATATAGGGAGCCATACAATGTTTTGTCTTCCTTTGAAATGTATATTCTTTCCATGATTTCCAGTCTTATTATTTAAGTAGGCAAGTCAGTTAAGAACACATTCTTATTTACAATGACAGCCTACCAGGGAACAGTGGGTTTACTGCCTTGTTCAGGAGCAGAACAACAGATTTTTACTTTGTCAGCTCAGGGATTTGATCCAGCAACCTTTCGGTTACTGGCCCAACGCTCTAACCACTAAGCTACCTGCCACACCATTCTAGCAGGCTCTCTCCAATTGCTGCTTCGGCCATGAGACACAGGAAAATAGTGGCACACACAACTGTGGAAAAGATGGTGTAACGCCATGGAGTCATGGAGTAATGCCATGCAGCTGAACAAGCTTTAACAATGTCCCATTAACACCAAAATGTGTCTGCCCGTACTTTCTGTCTATAAAGGTAATGGCTGCCTTGCTTGCTGAAGATTATTTTCCTAAATAATGCCATTACAGTTTAAAGTCTATAATTTAGCTAAGATACGTAAATTCAGAATAGGACCAGAATAGACCAGAATGAAACCAGCAGAGGATCTCGAAACAGCGTATGTTTGTCCTTCACATCACAGGCTAAAATGATTAGCTAATGTGACTTGACGATAGAAATCTGGGATGGGAATCTTTTTTCCATTTCAGAGAGAGAGAGAGAGAAAGAGAGAGAGAGAGACATTTGAAATGTCTCTATTTCTTTGGAACTTTTGTGAGTGTAATGTTTACTGTTCATTTTTATTGTTTATTTCACTTTTGTTTATTATATATTTCACTTGCTTTGGCAATGTAAACCTATGATTCCCATGCCAATAAAACCCCTTAAATTGAGAGAATCATGTCTCAATACCAATAGGATCATGTCTCAATTACAATAGGTATATGTTCAATACCAATAGAATCATGTCTCAATACCAATTGGATCATGTCTCAATACCAATAGGATCATGTCTCAATACCAAGAGGATCATGTCTCAATACCAATAGGTCATGTCTCAATACCATATGATCATGGTCTAATACCAATAGGATCATGTCTCAATACGCAATAGGATCATGTCTCAATACCAATAGGATCATGTCTCAATACCAATAGAATCATGTCTCAATACCAATAGAATCATGTCTCAATACAATAGATCATGTCTCAATACAATAGAGTCATGTCTCAATACCAATAGGATCATGTCTCAATACCAATAGGATCATGTCTCAATACCAATAGGATCATGTCTCAATACCAATAGGATCATGTCTCAATACATACGAATCATGTCTCAATACCAATAGGATCATGTCTCAATACCAATAGGATCATGTCTTTCTTTTAATTAAAGGAGATGTACAAAACATCCGACCTTTCATAAAAATTAAGTCTCACTCAGGCACATCCACTGTCAGGAGCCAAGCATCCATCTGGATTCTGCTGGCTCTATGTGTGTGAGTGTCTGTGTGTGCGTATGTGTGTGTGTGTGCATGAATTTGTGCAGCTGTGTTTGAATTCCACCATTCGGGCCTTTTGAGACTCTGTCATTAGAGAAGCAACAGCATCAGTTGAGTTCTGTAATTCAGCCCCATCACAGGACTGGTTAGGAATGTTTTGTTGTAGAAGATAGGGTGTTTTAGAGGTGACAGAAGGTAATATGTACAGTACAGAACATGTCTACTGTTTTAGTATGAGGTCATCTGATAGCTATAGGTGAAAAATTAGTAGCTTGAAAATTTACTTTGTTCCCACCTCTCTTTAGAGAAAATTAGATATTGCATATTTTAGCATTATATTGTCAAGTTCAAATGTGACATGCCCATTATTCCCTGAATAAGTTGAGATAAAGTGTTCTTCGTAGAATCCCTCTATCTGTAATATGAACAGAACATACAACCATTGGACCAGTCAGCAGTCAGATTATCAACTGGGCCCAGCTACAACTAACCCATACTGTACTAATTGTAGAAGAGCACCTGGGGAAAGCGCTTCAGTGACAAGCTCTAACTCATCGTCTGATTGGCAGTCAGAGGACCATAGGAATGATGGATGAACCATAGTACCCTGGCTCTCACACCCAGCCTGGGAAGAGCCAGGTTGCTAGGGAGATGTGTCTGGGTTGAGAGGGAACAGCCAAACTGTAGTGATGGGAACGAGTGAGTGTTAGGAGTAGTCAGCTGGGACCAGCCAGAGAGCTAAAGGGATGGGGCTGGGACAGGGACTGGGTTGGCAGAGTGCTGGGAGGGGTGGGAATGGGCATGGGAGAGGATGGGGGAGGTGGACTGGGACCAGCCACAGAGGGATGGAGATCGGGATGGTCAGAGATACCTTTGCAAAAAATACACACAGCCATTAAACAGTTAAACAGTTTCTCCTACATTGCAAATCCGTTCCTTCCCATCTTCCACCCCATCTGTTCATCTGACTCCAGAGACGACTGCATTCTTTATTGAGAGCCCACGTTCTGTCAGGAGTAGGATCGGCCCATCAAAGACAGTTTAGTTGTGGTCTAAGAGAAGAGTGGCCGTCTCTCTCCTCTTCACATGGCAATATCTCTGCTGTGTGTCTGGACTGGAGATCAATCACCCAGCACTCAATCCACAGACGTTTTCAGGGCAGGAGTGGAACCCTTGGAAAAGAGCGATTGGAGGAATCCTGGTGTTAGCGTGGTGTACTGTAGGCAGAAATGGCCCTTAAATACTAGTCTCTAACCTGTTGAGTTATTTTTATGCTGGCAATGGTTGAGTGGGACAGGGACAGGGACAGGGACAGGGACAGGGACAGGGACAGGGACAGGGACAGGGACAGGGACAGGGACAGGGACAGGGACAGTAGACTTTTGAAGGGGTTGGGACAACTCCTCCAGGTGTGAACATATTTTTGCTTACAACAGGTGGTCCATGCGGAAAAATAGTTGTCCCACTCCCAACCCATGAATTGTGTTGAATTGAAGTATCGTCAATTTTTGTGTGTCTTCTTGAGCCTGCTGTGTGACCCAATTTGGTCCCCTGACTTAGCCATGGCCAAAATGTTCTTGTGTATCCGTTTTCCACTGAACTGTGGAGGCGTTTGAGAAAAATGAACAAGTGTTTTAACAGGATGCCAGAATTTCACAGCTAGGATTTGTAGTTGATGGCAAACATTTCCTCATGACTATTAGACCTTTCACATCTCTAGCGTACTCTAGGGTTTTATCTTGCAACACCAGTGTGAGCGAGTAAAGGCGAGAGGGGGGAGAGGGAGTCTGACAGAGAAAGAGAAAAGATAGATGTGATTTTGACTCAACTTGCACCTCAAGCAAAGCCTCAAGGCAAAGGGAACATTACCCCTATTTGTTTGAATATGAGGGAGAGAGAGAATAGAAGGAGGCTGTGGAGGGGAGAGTGAAAGACAGATAAGTGTGTGTGTGTGTGTGTGTGTGTAGTATGTTAAATGTGTGTGAGAGAGACTCAGAGGTATGCTGACAAAACTGCTGAAAGGTATAGCTCCAGGAATGAAGCTCTATCCATGTTGTGTCAGTGTCAGGGACAAGGAGGAAGGACACTGGTGGATGTGTTGGCTGCAGTCTGACTCAGCTCAGCTAGCTAGGCCTCATTCAGTCACCCCTCTCTGTTTGGGTGTGATGTTAATGAGCCTGGGGGGTTTCTTCAGAAAGTTTCATCCACACGCCAACACTGAAGTCACACTGACTCACTGCCTGACTAACTGACTCACTGACTGACTACCTAGCTCTCAAAGCAATAAGGATCAAGCCACTCACCATGGATAGTTAATTAATTACCATTTTGTTTTCAAACAGCTTACATCACTTTGCTATCTGTGGCTTTTTGGACTAATCTTTTCACAAGATTATTATTAAAGTCACAATAACTTTTCTTCATTGCTAACATGTATCATATATATACAGTGCATTCGGAAAGTATTCAGACGCCTTGACTTTTTCCCCATTTTGTTACGTCACAGCCTTATTCTATAATGTATTAAATTGTTTTTTCCCCTCATCAATCTACACACAATGCCCATAATGACGGAGCAAAAACTGGTCTTTAGACATTTTTGCAAATGTATTACAAATAAAAAACGGAAATATAACATTTACATACACTACCGTTTTAGAAAGAAAAGCACATTCTTTGTTCATTAAAATAACATCAAATTGATCAGAAATACAGTGTAGACATTGTTAATGTTGTAAATGACTATTGTAGCTGGAACAGCTCATTTTTAATGGAATATCTACGTAGGTGTAGAGGCCCATTATCAGCAACCATCACTTGTCACGCCCTGACCATAGAGAGCCCTTGGATTCTGGGTGTGACTAGGGGGGTGTTCTAGAATGTGTATTTCTATGTTGGTGGTTTTGTATGGTTCCCAATTAGAGGCAGCTGGTAATCGTTGCCTCTAATTGGGGATCATATTAAG
Source organism: Salvelinus sp. IW2-2015 (assembly GCF_002910315.2). Taxonomy (NCBI): domain Eukaryota; kingdom Metazoa; phylum Chordata; class Actinopteri; order Salmoniformes; family Salmonidae; genus Salvelinus; species Salvelinus sp. IW2-2015. The sequence goes on from NC_036842.1 coordinate 30,879,735, forward strand.
GAAGCCCTATCTCCCACCTACTTTGTGGGATATTGTTTGTTAGTGTGTTTGGGCACTACGTCTTCACGTTCTTTGTATGTTTTGTTGTTTTGTTTCTAGTTTCACTTTGTATTAAAAAGATGTGGAACTCAATGCACGCTACGCCTTGGTCCGCTCATTTTTAAGATCGTGACAGAATATCCCACCAAACCAGGACCAAGCAGCGTGCCCAAAAGGGAAAGGAGTTTTGGACACGGGAAGAAGTGATGGGTGGATGCGAAAACCTTCCTTGGCGGCAGACGGAAGGTAATAATGGAGGACAGCGACGACACCAGGGTTCGCAGCCACAGAAAGCCCAAGGACAACCCTAAGATTTTTTTTTTTTGGGGGGGGGGGCCCAAGGGGTGGCCGGTCGAGGCAAGGCAAGTGCCAGAGACCGTCAGGGAGGCAATGGAGAATTTGGGAGAGAGAGAGAGATGAGAGAGATGTTGTGCAAGTGTGTTCTGCTCAACATTCGACCAGAAGATCCGGTTAGCAGTCTGGTGAAACCTGTGCCGGCTCCACACATCAGATCTCCAGTGCGCCTCCCCAGCCCGGTACGTCATGTGCCGGTTCCCTGCATTCGCCCTAAAGAGCCAGAGACCGTCAGGGAGGCGATGGAGAAGTTGGGAGAGAGAGAGAGGAGAGAGATGTTGTGCAAGTGTTTTCTGCTCAACATTCCACCAGAGGATCCGGTTAGCAGTCTGGTGAAACCTGTGCTGGCTCCACACATCTGGACTCCAGTGCGCCTCCCCAGTCCGGTACGTCCTGAGCCTCCTCCCCGCACTCGCCCGGAAGTGCGTGTCACCAGTCCGGTGCCACCTGTACCGGTGCCCAGTCCAGGCACGGCGTCCAACCCAGCTCCATAGCCGGAGCCTTCCTCGACGCCGGTGCCCAGTCCGGGTGCGACGTTCAACCCAGCTCCATGGCCGGATCCGTGGTCGGGGCGGGGGCTACGACCCGCACCGGAGCCACCACCGACACTATTTCACCCCTACCCTCCACATTTGGTTTCAGTTTGCGTCCGGAGTCCGCACCTTTGGGGGGGGGAAGGGGGGGGGGGGGGGGGGGGGGGGGGGGTACTGTCACGCCCTGACCATAGAGAGCCCTTGGTTTCTCTATAGTGGTTTAGGTCAGGGTGTGACTAGGGGGTGTTCTAGAATGTGTATTTCTATGTTGGTGGTTTGTATGGTTCCCAAATAGAGGCAGCTGGTAATCGTTGCTCTAATTGGGGATCATATTAAGGAAGCCCTATCTCCCACCTACTTTGTGGGATATTGTTTGTTAGTGTGTTTGGGCACTACGTCTTCACGTTCTTTGTAAGTTTTGTTTTGTTTCTAGTTTCACTTTGTGTTAAAAAGATGTGGAACTCAATGCACGCTGCGCCTTGGTCCGCTCATTTTGAAGATCGTGATATCACTCCTGTGTTCCAATGGCACGTTGTGTTAACTAATCCAAGTTTATCATTTTAAAAGGCTAATTGATCATTAGAAAACCCTTTTGCAATTATGTTAGCACAGCTGTCACAATTGTCCTTCTTTAGACTAGTTGAGTATCTGAAGCATCAGCATTTGTGGGTTCGATTACAGGCTCAAAATGGCCAGAAACAAAGACCTTTCTTCTGAAATTCGTAAATTCTTGTTCTGAGAAATGAAGGCTATTCCATGCGAGAAATTGCCAAGACATTGAAGATCTCGTACAACGCTGTGTACTACTCCCTCACAGAACAGTGAATAGAAAGAGGAGTGGGAGGCCCCGGTGCACAACTGAGCAGGAGGACAAGTACATTAGAGTGTCCAGTTTGAGAAACAGATGCCTCACAAGTCCTCAACTGGCAGCTTCATTAAATAGTACCCGCAAAACACCAGTCTCAACGTAAACAGTGAAGAGGCGACTCAGGGATGCTGGCCTTCTAGGCAGAGTTCCTCTGTCCAGTGTCTGTGTTCTTTTGCCCATCTTAATATTTTATTTTTATTGGCCAGTCTGAGATATGGCTTTTCCTTTGCAACTCAGCCTAGAAGGCCAGCATCCTGGAGTCGCCTCTTCACTGTTGACGTTGAGACTGGTGTTTTGGTGGTACTTTTTTAATGAAGTTGCCAGTTTCGGCTTTCTTCAATGTGTAGTTACAATTTTAAGTGAATTCTTAACAGCATTTGTAAAGAACAACAGATGAGCAGGTGCTTCTAATTTTAAATTGACATTTTAATTATTTAGCAGATGCTCTTTTCCAGAGTGACTTGCAGTTAGTGCATTCATCTTAAGATAGTTAGGTGGGACAACCACATATCACAGGCATAGAAAGAAAAAAATCCTCAATAACATAGCTATCAGTAAAGTCAAAGCTAGAAGGGGGAGGGTCAAGTGGAAGTGCTGGTTATGTATTATTATTATTATTATACATTTTATTTTTGGGGGGGTCAAGGTGAGGAGGAGGATTATTTAAGATAATGTTTGAAGAGGTAGGATTTCAGATGTTTTCAGAAGATAGGCATGGACTTTGCTGTCCTAGCCTCAAGGGGAAGCTGGTTCCAACACTGGGGTGCCAGGACAGAGAAGAGCTTGGACTGGGTTGATCGGGAGCTGCATTCCCAGTTGGTGGTCCAAGAGACATGAGGTGGTAATACAGAGTGCTCGGTTTGAGGTGTAGGGTTCTAGCATAACCTGAAGGTAGGGAGGGGCAGTTCCTCTTGCTGTTCCATAGGTAAGCACCATGGTCTTGTAGTGGACGTGAGCTTCGACTGGAAGCCAGTGGAGTGTGCGGAGGAGCGGGGTGACATGAGAGAACTTGGGAAGGTTGAAAACCAGGCAGGCTACAGAATTTTGGTTAAGTTGCAGGGGTTTGATGGTACAAGCGGGTAGCCCAACCAATAACAAGTTGCAGTAGTCCAGACAGGTGAGGACAAGTGCCTGGATTAGGACCTGCGCTGCTTCCTGTGTGAGGTAGGGTCGTACTCTACGGATATTGTAGAGCATGACCCTGCAGGAGCGGGTCACTGCTTTGATGTTTGCAGAGAACGACAGGGTGTTGTCCAGGATCACGCTAAGGTTCTTTGCACTCTGGGAAGGCGACACTGTGGAGTTGTCAACCGTGATGGCGAGATCATGGAACGGGCAGTCCTTCCCCGGGAGGAAGAGCAGTTCCGTCTTGTCAAGGTCGTGGGCTGACATCCAAGTTGAGATATCTGCCAACCATGCAGAGATGCGTGTCGCCACCTGGGTGTCAGAAGGGGGAAGGAGAAAAGTAGCTGATTGTCATCTGCATAGCAATGATAGGAGAGACCATGTGAGGATGTGACGGAGCCGAGTGACTTGATGTAAAGAGAGAAGAAGAGAGGGCCTAGAACCGATTCTTGGAGGATACCAGAAGTGAGAATATGTGGTGCAAACACAGATCCTCTTCACGTCACCTGGTAGGAGCGGCCTGCCAGGTAGGATGCAATCCAAGAGTGTATAGAGCCTGAGACACCCAGACCTGAGAGGGTGGAGAGGAGGATTTGATAGTTCATGGTGTCGAAGGCAGCGGATAGATCTAGGAGGATGAGAACAGAGGAGAGAGAGTCAGCTTTGACAGTGCGGAGAGCCTCCGTGACACAGAGAAGAGCAGTCTCGGTTGAGGGATCCGTCTTGAAACCTGACTGGTTAGGGTCAAGAAGATGGTTCTGAGAGAGATACAGAGGAAAGTTGATCAGAGACAGCACGCTCTAGTGTTATTTAAAGAAAAGAAAGAAGGGATGCAGGTCTATAGTTTTTGACGTCAGATGAGTCAAGTGTTGGTTTCTTGAGGAGGGGAGCAATTTGGGACATTTTGAAGTCAGAGGGGATGCAGCCAGTGGTCAGGGATGAGTTTATGAGGGAAGTGAGGAATGGGAGAAGGTCTCCAGAGATGGTCTGGAGAAAGGAGGATGGGGATGGGTTCGAGCGGGCAGGTTGTCGGGCAGCCAGACCTCACTAGACGCAAGATGTCATCTGGAGAGAGAGGGGAGAAAGAGATCAAGGTACAGTGGGGAGAACAAGTATTTGATACACTGCCAATTTTGCAGGTGTTCCTACTTACAAAGCATGTAGAGGTCTGTAATTTTTATCATAGGTACACTTAAACTCTGAGAGACGGAATCAAAAATCCAGAAAAATCACATTGTATGATTTTTAAGTAATTAATTAGCATTTTATTGCATGACATAGTATTTGATACATCAGAAAGAGGAACTTAATATTTGGTACAGAAACCTTTGTTTGCAATTACAGAGATCATACGTTTCCTGTAGTTCTTGACCAGGTTTGCACACACTGCAGCAGGGATTTTGGCCCACTCCTCCATACAGACCTTCTCCAGATCCTTCAGGTTTCGGGGCTTGTCCTGGGCAATACGGACTTCAGTTCCCCTCCAAAAGATTTTCTATTGGGTTCAGGTCTGGAGACTGGCTAGGCCACTCCAGGACCTTGAGATGCTTCTTACGGAGCCATTCCTTAGTTGCCCTGGCTGTGTGTTTCGGGTCGTTGTCATGTTGGAAGACCCAGCCACGACCCATCTTCAATGCTCTTACTGAGGGAAAGAGGTTGTTGGCCAAATCTCGTGCAGTTGTACTGTCCCCTTTCCAGAAAAGCATCCCAGAAATTATGTTTCCACCTCCATGCTTCACGGTTGGGATGGTGTTCTTGGGGTTGTACTCATCCTTCTTCTTCCTCCAAACACGGCGAGTGGAGTTTTTGTCTCATCAGACCACATGACCTTCTCCCATTCCTCCTCTGGGTCATCCAGATGGTCATTGGCAAACTTCAGACGGACCTGGACATGCGCTGGCTTGAGCAGGGGGACCTTGCGTGCGCTGCAGTATTTTAATCCATGACGGCGTAGTGTGTTACTAATGGTTTTCTTTGAGACTGTGGTCCCAGCTCTCTCAGGTCATTGACCAGGTCCTGCCGTGTAGTTCTGGGCTGATCCCTCACCTTCCTCATGATCATTGGATCCCCCACAAGGTGAGATCTTGCATGGAGCCCCAGACCGAGGGTGATTGACCGTCATCTTGAACTTCTTCCATTTCTAATAATTGCGCCAACAGTTGTTGCCTTCTCACCAAGCTGCTTGCCTATTGTCCTGTAGCCCATCCCAGCCTTGTGCAGGTCTACAATTTTATCCCTGATGTCCTTACACAGCTCTCTGGTCTGGCCATTGTGGGAGAGGTTGGAGTCTGTTTGGATTGAGTGTGGTGACAGGTGTCTTTTATACAGGTAACGAGTTCAAACGGTGCAGTTAATCAGGTAATGAGTGGAGAACAGGAGGGCTTCTTAAGAAAAATAACAGGTCTGTGAGAGCTCGGTGAATGTACTGCGCGCGTTGCATAGAGAGTGATCAAATACTTATGTCATGCAATAAAATGCAAATTAATTACTTAAAAATCATACAATGTGAGATTCCGTCTCTCCGTTTAGATTCCGTCTCTCACAGTTGAAGTGTACCTATGATAAAAATTACAGACCTCTACATGCTTTGTAAGTAGGAAAACCTGCAAAATCGGCAGTGTATCAAATACTTGTTCTCTCCACTGTATATGGTAGTACTGTGTAAGTGAGACCATTGGACTCAATAGGTTGAGTGAATGAGTAGCGGATGTCGTAAACCTTATTTTCAAAGTGGTTGACAAAGTTGTCTGCAGAGAGGGAGAAGGAAGGGGGAGTGGGTGGAGGATTAAGGAGGGAGGAGAAGGTGGAAAAGAGTTTCCTAGGGTTAGAGGCAGAAGCTTGAAATTTAGAGTGGTAGAAAGTGGCTTAGCGCATACAAAGGAGGAGAAGGTAGAGAAGAGGGACTGAAAGGATGATAGGTCCTCCGGAAGTTTAGTTTTCCTCCATTTTCTCTCAGCTGCCCGCAGCCCTGTTCTGTAAGCTCGCAATGAGTCACTCAGCCACGGAGCAGGAGGGGAAGGCTGAGAGCAAAGGGAGCAAAGGAGACAGTGCGAGTCATAGGATGCGGAAAGGGTTAAAAAGGCAGAATCAGCAGACAGGAGTGAGAAGGATTTGCAGAAGGGAGAGATGATAGGATAGAAGAGGAGAGAGAAGTGGTAGAAAGAGATTGCGATGGAGCATGAGCATCTGGGTAGGGGCTGAGTGGTTAGGGATGTAGGAAAGGGAAACAGAAAAGGAAACAAAGTAGTGATCAGAGACCTGGAAGGGGGTTGCAGTGAGATTAGTAGGCTAGCAGCCTCTAGTAAAGATGAGGTCAAGCGTATTGCCTGCCTTCTGAGTTGGGGATTGGAGAAATGGTGAGGTCAAAAGAGGCAAGGAGGGGAACGAGAGAGTTGAATTGAAGGCAGATGTCGGGAGGTTGAAGTCACCAAGTATGAAGAGCGGTGAGCCATTGTCAGGAAATGAGCTTATCAAGGTGATCTTGTATAACAGTCTAAATGTGGCTTTTAGGAAGGAGGTGAAATCAAATTCTTCTTTTAAACCTTGTGGAGATACAGAATTTAATTTATATATCCACATGGCTTCTCTTTGGAGTAATTTGTTGTCATAGTCACCTCCTCTACTGTGTGGATGAACATTTTTGATCCCGACGCAACGCAATTCATTAATAGAATGATTTTGTTCTATAAAGTGTCTCGCAACTGGCGAGGTGATATCTTGACGTCTAATAGTGGATTTATGTTCAAGGCGCGGGATGTTTTCCAATATAAATCTTGTTACAAGATCACTGAAGCATATAAATAACTCCTTTAGTAGTGCAAGTTATACATGACTTTATCTCATAGGTCCTAGAAGTCTGAGGGCATACAAAGTTAGAACATTTATGGTGCTACAAGATGTACAAGCTCTACTGGGAGGAGCATCCTTTTATGAAGGCCTCTTTTCTCTCTCTGACCACATCTGATTTTACCAATATGTTTGATAGATTTCTTGATCGTTTATAGGTGAATAAAGGTGGATTCTGGAAGGCAGAATTTAAAGAGTCTGATGGTAATATATGCCAATTTTTATTGTCAATAGACTTGATGCCATTACGGCTATCATTGAAAGTCAGTATATAGTTTATAGAAAACTGTTTCTTCTGTTTTTGTTGGGATTTATTAAGTAAATGGCTTTGGTTCAAGCTGTTCAAGCTTGTTTTTGAGCTTTATCAAGCCAAGTATCGGGGTATCCTTTCAAGTGAAAACGCTCAAGGAGAAAATTTGATTGTCTATCATATTCTTCCTCTGTGTCACAGATGCAACACAGTCCATGAAGTTGGCTTACTGGTAAACCTCTTTTTAGGGGGAGAGGGTGAAAACTATCAACTGTCAATATAGTATTTTTATCTGTAGATTTTCTATAAACTGTAGTATAGTATAAACTGTAGATTGTCTCTTCTTTGTAACAAGTACATCTAAGAAATGTATAGAGTTGTGTTATTTTCCATAGTGAAGGCAATTGATTGTACTCTAGAGTTAATGTAGTTAAGAAATTCACTTAATTTAATTTCGGGAACCCGTCCAGGTCAAGTGTCTATTTAACGGGTCCAATATTTAACAGTATCTTTGTAAGATTTTCACAATACACTACATTACATTGAGGACAACTTTCGCCCAATTTTAAGCAACACACTTGGAACATAAAAAACCTCAGTTCCCAGCAGTTTCAATCACCAAGTAGCTATAAAAATAAAACATTTCTAGAATGAAATGTGGAATAAGCAGCAAGTCTTAATTCCCATAAATGTAGCGATGGCAATTACGACTTCTCATTACACTCACTGACTGACTGACTGACTGACTGACGGACTGACTCACTGATGGACTGACTCACTGACTCACTGACTGACTGACTGACTGACTGACGGACTGACTCACGACACACTTGACTGACTGACTGACGACTGAGGACTGACTCACTGACGTTACGGACTGACTCACTGATGACGACTCACGATACTGACTCACTGATGACACTGACTGACTGATACTGACGACTGACTCAGATGGACTGACTCACTGACTGACTGACTGACTGACTGACTAGACTGACGGACTGACTCACTGACTGATGACTGACTTCACTGATGGACTGACTCACTGACTGAAGACTGACGACGATGGGACTGACTAGGACTGACTACGATGACTTGACTCACTGACTACTGACTGACGACTGACTGAGGACGACGACTTGACCACTGATGACACTATCTGACGAGGATGACTGACGGACTGACTCACTGATGGACTGACTCACTGACTGACTGACTGACTGACTGTACGATTGTACTGACATCCTGACTCACTGATGGACTGACTCACTGACTGCCTAGCTCTCAAAGCAATAATGATGGATGGAAGCCACTCTTACCTTGGATAGTTAAATGTGACTTTTTACAGTAATCTTTTCACAAGATTATTAAGGTCACAAGACCTTTTCTTGATTGCTAATGATGATGTCTTGTATATTTAAAGAAATGTTGCTTCTGTTCAGCCATGTTTGTTTGTTTATTTGGTTGTCAACATCCAGATCATTGCCACTTCTGCAACTGTTCACATTGCTGTCAGCCACTGTTCTCTTGCCTGTTCTCTCTTTATCCAAATTAGTTTTTTTTATTTATATGGAAAGTTTAACCCCATCCCCCACATTACTGGATGACCTCTCCTTTCATGGTTGTGTGTTTCCTGTGTTAAAAACAATTTGAGAGTATATTTTAGAGGATTTGGACAAGATGGGATACAGCTTTTGTCAGATTTTACATTTTGTAGTAGGTTAGGAGAACTTGTACAGCAGGTTAGAATAATTAGCGTAGCAGGTTAGGAAGATTGGGCTTGGGTTAGGACGAGGGTTAGGGTTAGCTAACATGCAAAAAAAAATCTACTTTTGACATTAATTTGACAAACACTGTATCCCTTCTAGCCATTACTCTCTTTATGGAAGACTACCCCCCAATGGACCAGCAATAAGACACCTTGTACAAAAGGCCAGAACATTCCAGGAATTTTCTGAAATCGTACACAACACAACAAATCTCACTCAGGACATGTGTCACCTGGATTTACACTGATTTGTAAGTTATAATGCAAATGTGACAATGTTCCTTTTTTTGTTTGTTGAGAGATTTCCCCCCTAAACAAAATCTAATTCAAGTTTTGTGGTTTGCCAAAATGAAAGACAGTCATATGCAAAAACAAGGATACCATCTATTCTTCCTAAGTTATTATGATGATAAAAATTGTTTATTAAATAAAATCACTCAACAGAAAAGCTTACAAGTATGCCAATGAATGCTATGTCACATTATTAATGTTTAGTACATTTATGTGGATGATGATTTTACAGTAACGGTAAGAGAGTTGTTATTGTAAAATGTGTTCCGGATTTAGATTTTATTGTGTTCTAAATATATGTTGCCCCTTCCACGAGCATGGCTAGAGATCTATGCCAGTGTCAAGGGATCAGCACCTTTCAGACTGTGCGAGGTCCAGTTGTCATGAGTGTCAGAGGGACAGCCGGGACTAGTGCGATTAGTCTTAAACTGTGGAGGAACTCTGCAACCCTCTAACCTGTGCTTGCTGTAGCCTACTGTTGGATAGTTGGGTCGTTCTACAAAATGAGTGTCTTTTACATTCCTCTGATACTTTCGGAAAGTATTCGGACCCCTGGACTTTTTCCACATTTTGTTACGTTACAGCCTTTATCTAAAAAGGATTAAATCACTTTTTTCCCTCATAAATCTACACACAATACCCTATAATAACAAAGTGAGAACAGTTTAAAAAATGTTTTTGCTAATTTATTCAAAATAAAAAACAGAAATACCTTATTTAAGTAAGTATTCAGACCCTTCACTATGAGACTCGAAATTGAGCTCAGGTGCATCCTGTTTCCATTGATCATCCTTGAGATGTTTCTACAACTTGATTGGAGTCCACCTGTGTTAAATTCAATTGATTGGAAATTATTTGGAAAGGCACACACCTGTCTATATAAGGTCCCACAGTTGACAGTGTACGTCAGAGCAAAAACCAAGCCATGAGATCGAAGGAATTGTCCGTAGAGCTCTGAGACAAGATTGTGTCAAGGCACAGATCTGGGGAAGGGTACCAAAACATTTCGGCAGAATCGAAGGTCCCCAAGAACTCAGTGGCCTCCATCTTAAATGGAAGAAGTTTAGAACCACCAACACTCTTCCTGGAGGTTGTATTATGCAATATTGTGTGCAGATTGATGAGGGGGAAAAACTATGTTGTCTGTTTTAGAATAAGGCTGTAACCTAACAAAATGTGGAAAAAGTCAAGGGGTCTGTATACTTTTCGAATGCACTGTATATACAAAAGTATGTGGACACACCTTCAAATTAGTGCATTTGGCTATTTCAGCCACACCCGTTGCTGACAGGTGTATAAAATGGAGCACACAGACATGCAATCTCCATAGACAAACATTGGCAGTAGATTGGCCTTACTGAAGAGCTCAGTGACTTTCAACGTGGCACGGTCATAGAATGCCACCTTTACAACAAATCAGTTCGTCAAATTTCTGCCCAGCTAGAGCTGCCCCGGTCAACTGTCAGTGCTGTTATTGTGAAGTGGAAATGTCTAGGAGCAACAACGGCTCAGCCGCGAAGTGGTAGGCCACACAAGCTCACAGAACCGGACTGCCAACGGCTGAAGCACGTAGCCCGTTAAAATCGTCTGTACTCAGTTGCAACACTCACTCCCGAGTTCCAAACTGCCTCTGGAAGCCATGTCAGCACAATAACTATTCGTCGAGAGCTTCATGAAATGGGTTTCCATGGCCGACTAGCCACACACAAGCCTAACATCACCATGCGTAATGCCAAGTGTCGGCTGGAGTGGTGTAAAGCTCACCGCCATTGGACTCTGGAGCTGTGGAAACGCGTTTTCTGGAGTGAGGAATCACGCTTCAGTCTGACGGACGAATCTGGGTTTGACGCATGCCAGGAGAACGGTACCTGCCCCAATGCATAGTGCCAACTGTAAAGTTTGTTGGAGAAGGAATAATGGCCTGGGGCTGTATTTATCATTCGAGCTGGGCCCCTTAGATCCAGTGAAGGTAATTCTTAATGCTACAGCATACATTCTATACGATTCTGTTCTTAGCCTACTGTTGGATAGTTGGGTCGTTCTACAAAATGAGTGCCTTTTACATTCCTCTTTCTTCCAAATTTGTGGCAACAATTTGTGGCTTTTCCTGTTTCAGCATGATAAATCCCCCGTGCACAAAGCGAGGTCCATACATAAATAGTTTGTCGATATCAGTGTGGAAGAACTTGACAGAACTGCAAAGAGCCCTGACCTCAACCCCATCTAATTATTTAATTATCTCCTCTGTTCTCATCTTCCTAGATCTATCCACTGCCATCAACACCGTGAACCATCAGATCCTCCTCTCCACCCTCTCAGGGCTGTGTGTCTCAGGCTCTGCACAATCTTGGATTGCATCCTACCTGGCAGACCGCTCCTACCAGGTGACGTGGAGAGGATCTGTGTCTACACCACGTACTGGTGTCCCCTAGGGCTCGGTTCTAGACACTCCCCTCTTCTCTCTATATACCAAGTCACTCGGCTCCATCATATCCTCACATGGTCTCTCCGATCATTGCTATGCAGATGACAGTCAACTACTTTTCTCCTTCCCCCTTTTGACACCCAGGGGTTGACACGCATCTCTGCGTGCCTGGCATATATCTTAGCTTGGATCCCGGCCCACCACCTCAATCTCAACTTGACAAGATGGAGCTGCTCTTCCTCCCGGGGAAAGCCCTCTCAAATACCTCTCCATCACGGTTGACAAATCCACAGTGTCGCCCTTCCAGAGTGCAAAGAACCTTGGCGTAACCCTGGACAACACCCTGTCATTCTCTGCAAACATCAAAGCAGTGAATTGCTCCTGCAGGTTCATGCTCTACAACATCCATAGAGTACGACCCTACTCACACAGGAAGCGGCGCAGGTCCTAATCCAGGCTCTTGCCATCTCCCGTTTGGACTACTGCAACTCACTGTTGGCTGGACTCCCTGCTTGTGCCATCAAACCCCTGCAACTTATCCAGAATGCTTCAGACCGCCTGGTTTTCAACTGTCCCAAGTTCTCCCATGTCACCCCGCTCCTCCGCACACTCCACTGGCTTCCGGTCAAAGCTCACATCCATTACAAGACCATGGTGCTTGCCTTTGGTGCAGCAAGAGGAACTGCCCCTCCCAACCTTCAGGCTATGCACTCCGTTCTGCCACCTCTGGTTTCTTGGCCCTCCCACCCCTACGAAGAACACAGCTCAAGCTCTTCTCTGTCCTGGCACCCCAATGGTGGAACCAGCTCCCCCCTGAAGCTAGGACAGTGGAGTCCCTGCCCATCTTCCGAAACCCTACCTCTTCAAAGAGTATCTTAAATACTTCCTGTACCCGCACTTGACCCCCCCCCTTCCCTTCTGGTTGACTTTGGCTGATAGTTACTTTATTGAGGAAAAGTGTACTTACTATGCCTGTGATATGTGGTTGTCCCACCTAGCTATCTTAAGATGAATGCACTAACTGTATGTCGCTCTGGACAAGAGTGTCTGCTAAATGACAAATATGTAAATGTATTTATGTCTGCTGTCCCTCATTTTACCATCTAATAGTCAAATGATAGTGTGAAAGCAGGTGAGCTGATTCTACTCTTTTTGGACATTTTCTGGTGTTTTGTGATGGAAAACTAAGGGGGTCAAGCATAACACGCCAACCCTGGTATCCATTGTGACAGGCTAGAGCTATTTTCAGTTAAATTACCCCTCCTGTTGCACACAACAAGCTTCCATTCCCGCTCTCACAATGGGATTAATGGTTGATTTAAGATTAAATCATCAAACTTGTTAACGTCAAACCTGTTACTTTATTTGGCATGTTGTATAGCCACTTACTAAATTATTTAACCTCTTGAGATGGGATTTAAAAATATATATTATTATTATGAAGTTGAATATGTGCTCTTCATGACAGAATGTTAAAATTAGATGAAATCAAAAGTTTTTTTTTTTACCAAGTTATACTTCTCAACCAATTGGTGGAACGACACAGTTTCTATTTCAGTGTGTCCACTGCTCAAATTCTCTCATTTATTATTCAAATTATTAGAATAGCTTTTCATTTGGTGTAATGGAAAGTAATGTATTGGATATGAAAACAACATTTATCTTTAGAAGTCTTGTTGAACTATCTGTCTGTTCTTGTCCAAAACGTTTTTCTCTCCCGCTTTAACGCCCCTTTTCATAGCGGATTTTGTTGTTAAAGAAAGGATTGCCCTGCGGGAGGCAAAAACTTCAGCACACCGAGAGTGGGCGTTTCACTAAACTTTTCCTCCATTCCACAGCCAATTGTAAGGCCTGTTCTATAAGTCGAGCCCTCTGATTTGCTTTCCTGTCCTGTCTGCAACCTGACTGACAGCCTGCTAGGGGACCTTTTTACCCTCTAAATTACTTCCCAGGGCTCCAGTGACGACTGAGAGAGGGGGCAACACTTCTGATCGGAGGCTCAGCAGCGCAGGGTAGCCTTTTCAGAGGAGCGAGAAGAGGAGTGGAGAGGACGAGTGCGCGAGAGAGGGTGTCCCATCCGTCACACTAGCTGGATGAATCCACACTCCAAAACGTATGGCTGCTTGAGAAAATAACGCTATTTTCCCCTTCTCTCTTTCTCTGGGACCTTTGGCTACCAGTTCTCTCCTAATCAGAAGTTGTCACAAGTATTTTTTCAGTTGCTCTTAAAAAGTTAACCCACTTTTGTCGTGGACGTTACTGGCGACCATGGATACACATATAAGATGGAAAGTAAAACGGAGGATAAAGTACTCGCAAATCACTTTAGCGATACTTCTACTTTTTGTCACATCACAAGCCAGTTCAGGTAAGATACCACATCCTCTATTGCAGTCTATTGCTGCTGCGCACTATTGTGTCCGTCTGTTCTTTAGACAGTGATATGTTCTCATGTGCAACAAGTCCGTATCATACATACCATTGTGCAACGTCAATTCTACGCCCCTCTTTTAAACCATGATTTAATTGTCTGGTTACTGGAATGTGGTCCACATTCATATTGGTGTCATAAGCTGAAATGACCGCAGGCCCAGTCAAGGCTTTTTAAAGAATGGCATTGGTGCTTGTTCGTATACTTTGTACTGTATTGCTCAGTGTGTTGATAAAGTCTATCGATTTGGTTAGAGCCCGCTGCATAGAGTACTTGCAGCGCCAAAGATAACTATTTTTCCAGAAACTTTTCCAGAAACTCTTCAGATTACCTTCTCTGCCTCCAGCGATGGATTTGTGCACTCTGAAAGATGGGGTCCTCCTGCGCCATCTATAGAGCCTCTTCTGATGCACATCATTTAGCATATATTATTAGAGTCTTTAAGTCTTTAAGATGTATTGTGCTGTGCGCACATAGGCTACACATTGCTATGCTGGATGATAGGACTACTGTAAAGATATAGAGTTTACTTTTTATTCCTAGTGTTGAATTGATCAACCTGGAAACCAAGCTCACCTTTTATAGCCTGTAGGAAAATCATTTGACCTTTCTTCCCTCTTGTCGATACATTGTAGACTATTTCTTCTTTAGGCATACTTAATGGAAATGTATTTTCATAGTCTAACTGAAAAAAACTTTTATGCAGCATTGTGGATATGAAATAAAATATATAGTAATTTCTTGAGGGTTTCATATTTGGCAAGCTTTTGCGCTTTAGACTTGATGACAAGTACATCCATGAGCTTAATGTGCTCCATATTCACATATGAAACAGTTGACTTTAAAGTTCAAAGGGCTATTTCTTTAATGAGAAACCGAATGGAGCGCAGCTCTCGTGAGAGGGCGTGGCCGTCGGTCTGAAGTGGCAGCGTGGAGCCGACGCTTGGCATCTCATTGTGGGCAGGGATGCGCACGGACATACAACAAATGCTCAATAAAAGAGTGTAATGTCTCTGTGAAATCGTCTTCAAGGTTATTTTTAAACTATCCCATAAACATTTGTCTTGCTATCCTCCAGCTGTCTGTTTTATATGCACTCTATGATGAGAAAACAAGGTTTTTTAGTGATCACCTGTAACCAAAGCTTTTTTAAAGGGTGTGCCTAGGGAACTGCTCAAACTCTGTGGTTTTGCAATCAGGCTCTTTTACTCTACTTTCCAACACCTTTATTGGAACTCAAATCACTTTTGGAAATGAATTGTGTGAGTTACATGTTGCTAGATGAAGGAAAGTGGTTCATGGTGTGGACAGGAGCATTGGTGGGTGATGTGGGGAATTTGAGTCAGGCCTAGTATCCTACATATATTATTAGCTCACTGGCCTGCATGGTAGGTGGCCCGCAGCTTGAATGCTGGCTACTGTGGAGCTCTCAGCCAGTCAGAAATCCAGTCAGTCAGTTAAAAGCAGTGGAGGCTGCTGAGGGGAGGACAGCTCATAGTAATGGCTGGAATGGAGTCAATGGAATGGTATTAACCAATGGAAACCACATGTTTGATACCATTCCATTGACTTATATTCCAGCCATTATTATGAGCTGTCCTTCCCTCGGCAGCCTCCACTCGCTAAAAGGCTGTTAGATTAACATATGGCCTGGTCTGTTCCTTCCACATACCTCAACATGAGAGGTGGAGATCTAGAGATCTGGACTGGATTAAATTCCCTTTGACTGTAATTTGGTAACACAATAGGATTTCCAATCAATCTAAATTGCATGGGCCTGCACAGACGAGTCTGAGTCGTGTGCTAATGATTGAAACAATTACATATTCATGTGAATCCTGAATGCAGACTTTGATTGATTATTGACTATGGCCCCTTGGCTTTGAACTTTCTTCCCTATGGGAGAAATGGACACGTCTCCCTTGAAAAATTGGTATTCTGATCTCAATGCAACCTGGTAAAATAAAGGTTAAAACATCCAGGGGGTGTGGTCTTGTAATTGCTCGTATGTGATTGACAGACCCAGTTCTCAGTCATGCCAGATGATGTGGAGAGTTGGACTGGAGTTTAACTAGGACTGAAGGGCGTGGGACAACTCACTATGATGCTGCTGCCTTCAATCAGCTCTTAAAGACCAACAGAAAACAACCAGAGACTTGTTAAATGATCATCTGTGATGCTGCAACACTTCCTGAAACCAGGACGCATGCCAGTACGAGTGGAGTTTATGAATTGGTATTGGCTAGCAAGAGGTTTATTACATTCCTATTGTTGCCAATGTCAACCTAAGCAGTGTTACAACAATCAAATCATCAATCATGGAAATATTTATTTGACAGGAAATAAGCATAATACATATTTCTAGCTATATTATCAAAAATAACTTTTGACTGAAAAATGCATAGCATTTCACCAAGTTAAGTAACCTGGTCAACAGTTTAGGATACAGTGCCTCCGGAAAGTATTCAGACCCCTTGACCTTTTCCAAATTTTGTTACGTTACAGCCTTATTATAAAATGGATTAAAAAACATTGTTTCCCTCATCGATCTATACACAATACCCCATAATGACAAAAGAAAAATAGATTTTTAGACATTTTTGCTCGTTTAAATATTTTTTATATTTTTATAGTACATTTACATAAGTATTCAGACCTTTAACTCAATACTTTGTTGAAGCACCTTTGGCAGCGATTACAGCATCGAGTCTTCTTGGGTATGACGCTACAAGCTTGGCACATCTATATTGTAGATGTGCCAAGCTGCAGATCCTCTCAAGCTCTGTTAGGTTGGATGGGGAGCGTTGCTGCACAGCTATTTTCAGGTCTATCCAGAGATTTTCGATCGGGTTCAAGTCCGGGCTCTGGCTGGGCCACTCAAAGAATATTCAGAGACATGTCCTGGAGCCACTCCTGCGTTGTCTTGGTTGTGTGCTTAGGGTTGTTGTCCTGTTGGAAGGTGAACCTTTGCCCCAGTCTGAGGTCCTGAGCACTCTGGAGCAGGTTTTCATCAAGGATCCCTCTGTACTTTGCTCCGTTCATCTTTGCCTCGACTAGTCTCCCAGTCCCTGCCGCTGAAAAACAGCCACACAGCATGATGCTGCCATCACTGTAGGGATGGTGCCTGGTTTCCTCCAGACGTAATGCTTGGCATTCAGGCCAAAGAGTTCAATCTTGGTTTCATCAGACCATAGAATCTTGTTTCTCATGGTTTGAGAATCTTTAGGTGCCTGTTGGCAAACTTCAAATGGGCTGTCATGTGCCTTTTACTGAGGAGTGGATTCCCGTCTGGCCACTCTACCATATAAAAAAACAACAACAAAAAAACATTATTTCACCTTATTTAACCAGGTAGGCTATTTGAGAACAAGTTCTCATTTACAACTGCGACCTGGCCAAGATAAAGCAAAGCAGTGCGACAGAAACAACCACACAGAGTTACACATGGAATAAACAAGCGTATAATCAATAACACAATAGAAAAAAAGAAAGGCGCTTTGGTAACAAAACATATGGCACTGTGAAAGACTATTTTGTAGATGACATCGCCGAAGTCGAGGATCAGTAGGATAGTCAGTTTTACTAGGGTAAGTTTGGTAGCGTGAGTGAAGGAAGCTTTGTTTTGCGAAATAGAAAGCCGATTCTAGATTTGATTTTGGATTGGAGATGTTTGATATGAGTCTGGAAGGAGAGTTTACAGTCTAGCCAGACACCTAGGTATTTGTAGTTGTCCACGTATTCTAGGTCAGAACTGTCCAGAGTAGTGATGCTAGTCGGGCGGGCGGGTGCGGGCAGCAAACGGTTGAAAAGCATGCATTTGGTTTTACTAGCGTTTAAGAGCAGTCTTGCCAACTCATGGCCTTAGGAGTTGGCAAAACAGCACAAACATATTTGGGACCAGGCTAGACTTCACCTACAGGACCAATCAGAAGTTTGGATACACCTACTCATTCAAGGGTTTTTCTTAATTTTAAACATTTTCTACAGACATTAAAACGATGAAATAACACATATGGAATCATGTAGTAACCAAAAAAGCGTTAAACAAATCAAAATATATTTGATATTTTAGATCCTTCAAAGTAGCCACCCTTTGCCTTGATGACAGCTTTGCACACTCTTGGCATTCTTTTAACCAGCTTCACCCGGAATGCTTTTCCAACAGTCTTGAATGAGTTCCCACATATGCTGAGCACTTGTTGGCTGCTCTTGGTCAAATAGCCCTTATACATTCCGGAGGTGTGTTGGGTCATTGTCCAGTTGAAAAACAAATTATAGTCCCACTAAGCGTAAACCAGATGGGATGGCGTATCGCTGCAGAATTCTGTGGTAGCCAAGCTGGTTAAGTGTGCCTTGAATTCTAAATAAATCCCTGTCAGTGTCACCAGCAAAGCACCCCACACCATCACACCTCTTCCTCCATGCTTCACCGTGGGAACCACACATGCAGAGATCATCTGTTCACCTATCCTGCGTCTCACAAAGATATGGCGGTTGGAACCATCAGACCAATGGACAGATTTCCATCGGTCTAATGTTCATTGCTCATGTTTCTTGGCCCAAGCAAGTCTCTTCTTCTTATTGGTGTCCTTTAGTAGTGGTTTCTTTGCAGCAATTTGATCCTGAAGGCCTGATTCATGCAGTCTCCTCTGAACAGTTGTTCTTTCAGCTAGGGGGCAGAATTTTTATGTTTGGAAAAATAACGTTCCCAAGGTAAACGGACTATTTCTCAGGTCCAGATACTAGAATATGCATATAATTGACAGATTATGATAGAAAACACTCTAAAGTTTCCAAAACTGTCAAAATATTGTCTGTGAGTATAACAGAACTGATTTTGCAGGCGAAAACCTGAGGAAATCCAACCCGGAGTGCCTTTTATTTGGAAGAATCCCTGTTCCGTTGCCTGCCTCTCCTCCATTTAAAGGGGTATCAACCAGATTCKTTTTCCAATGGCTTCCTCAGGCTGTGACCAGGCTTTAGACATAGTTTCAAGCTTTTAATTTGAAAAATTAGCGAGATTTTTCAAAACGCGTCAGGTGTCCTTTGATTAGTTCCTGCGCGCGAGAGATGTAGCTCGACATTTTCTTTCTCTATAGTATTGAATAGGTTACCGTCCAGTTGATATATTATCGATTATGTATGTTAAAAACAACTTGAGGATTAATAATAAAAAACTTTGACATGTTTCTACGAACATTACGGGTACTTTTTGGAATTTTCGTCTGCCTTTCAGGACCGGAACGAGCCTGTGGTTTTCTGAACATAACGCGCAAACCAAATGGCGTTTTTTGGTTATAAAACTAATCTTTATCGAACAAAAATAACATTTATTGTGTAACTGGGAGTCTCGTGAGTGCAAACATCCGAAGATGATCAAAGGTAAGCGATTCATTTTATTGCTTTTCTGACTTTCGTGACCATGCTAATTTGGGGCTAGCTGTTCTTACTGTTTTGTCTAGTGATTGATAAACTCACAAACGCTTGGATTGCTTTCGCTGTAAAGCATATTTTCAAAATCTGACACGATAGGTGGATTAACAACAAGCTAAGCTGTGTTTTGGTATATTTCACTTGTGATTTCATGATTATAAATATTTTTTACTTTTTAAAAAGAAATTGGCGCTCTGCAATTCAGAGGTTGTTTACGAAAATGATCCTGCTAAAGGGATCCGTGCGGCAAGAAGTTTTTAATGTTGAAATGTGTATGTTACTTGAACTCTGTGAAGCATTTATTTGGGCTACAATTTCTGAGGCTGGTAACTCTAATGAACTTATCCTCTGCAGCAGAGGTAACTCTTGGTTTTCCTTTCCTGTGGCAGTCCTCATGAGAGCCAGTTTCATCATAGTGCTTTGTCACGTCTGCTCCCGCTCTCCCTCTCTGGCACCAGGCTGTCCTACATTATGCACACCTGTCACCATCATTACCCGCAGCAGTGCTCATTGGACTCACCTGGACTACTTCCCTTTGTTGATTGCCCGGTCTATAACTGTCTGCTTCCCCGTTTGTTCCCTGTGTCTGCATTAATGTCGTTATGTCTTTATGTCCATACGCTGTCCTGTCCTGTTCCATGTCCGTGCTGATTAAATGATCACTCCCTGTACTTCCTTCTCGTCTCCAGCGTCGACCCTTACAGAATGCAGACACCACTAAATGAAGCATCAGGTAGTTTTGGTTGGTGACGTCGGGTCTGTGTGCTATCACCGAGGGAACCGGGGGTGCCTCAGCTAGCTCATCGGGCTTCCACGCCTTAGCTGGCTCGAGAGGTCGTCTTGCCTCGGTGGGCTCGGTAGGCGCCCACCCCACGTCATGCTTCAGCCGGCCCATCAGGCTCCCACGCCTGAGCTGGCTCGCTAGGCTCCCACGCCTCTGCCGGGTCGTCGGGCTTCTACGCCCCAGCTGGCTTGTCCAGCGCCCATGTCTCGGTCAGCCCGTTAGGCTCGCCCAGGTGGGACGCCAGGTGGCGCCCCCTATGGGGGTACTGTCACGCCTGCTCCCGCTCTCCCTCTTTGGCGCTCGAGGGCGCCAGGCTGTCCTTATTTACGCACACCTGTCAACATCATTACGCGCAGCAGTGCTCATTGGACTCACCTGGACTCCTTCCCTTTGTTGATTTCCCGGTCTATAACTGTCTGCTTCCCCGTTTGTTCACTGTGTCTGCATTAATGTCGTTATGTGTTCATGTCCAGACACTGCTGTCCTGTTCCATGTCCGTGCTAATTAAATGTTCACTCCCTGTACTTACAGCGCTTGATGGTTTTTGCTAGAGGTTGACCGATTATGCAATCTCTTGGCATTCTCTCAATCTCAATCTCACCCCTGGTGAGTCACTGGCTGTTCAGGACAGGAGGGACAGAGAAAGAGAGAGAGGTGCATTGTGGGTACCTTGTCAAACTTGCGTGACATGATTTCCTGACACAAAAAAGTCTGGAATGCTTTCCTTTGGAACACCATGCCCATTCTTCATTCTGGCTTTGATGACATCTTCAAGAACTAAAACCAAAGATGACCGAATGTGATTTAATGGTTAAACATGGATGATAAATAACTGACTTTAAGAAAACTGATATTTTTCTGCCAAAGTGCAGATATCTGGGTCTATCTAGATCTCTCGCTTAACAATGCTTGTTTTAAAGAGCTTTATTCCCTGACCTTGATGAGGGCAGCTTTATTTTGCTTTCTTGTGAAAGTTGTTGTTGTATTAGCCATGTGGCTGCTTCTCAGAGGCTAGGCTTTGCTCCCAAAATGTTTATTTTTGTATGGGGCAAACAGATTAAAGAGAAGAACAGAACACTGTTTCCACCAAGTCGCCCACCGGAATCAATGGGAACTTTTCTCAAAGCTTCAACATGTTTCTCCTGGTTTGTTATCATTCATTAAGAAAAGGTTTTTGAATGATCTGTGTCAATAGGAACATTCCCCTAGGCATGTCAAACTGCTTTATTCATCAAAAATACTTGAATAACATTCCTTGAATACCTGGGTAAAATGAAAACGTGGGTGGATTGGGGCCGAAGCCAACGACTACTCGATATGTAAACGTTGACTACAGTGCTTGTTGTTTTCAGCCTGAAAAGGACTATGGGTAATGGAGTCTTTGTGATTTTAAGATTCATGGAGTTTCTCTAATGTTTGACATTTAGTTTTTATCCATTTAGTTTTTTATATAAAAATAGGATTATAAGAAAGAAACACTTGTTGTTTCACTGTGTTCAACATCTGGATCCGATAAGCTCCATTGTGCCGTCTGGCGTCTGCTGATCCTAAAAAAATAGGGGGAAAAATGTTCCAGATGTTTTTATCCCACTCCTGGTGGAACAAAGCACTATGAAATAAAGCACTGTTTAATTTTTCTAAAGAAAGATATACCTCTAGTACCTCACTGGTTTTAGAGTTGAGGCTTTTCGCTGGAAAAATAGCTGCGTCCCATTAGGTGAGTTTTGGTCAGATGTTTTAGTGATGGTGTGAGTTTCATAGCAGCTAAGTTTGGAGCCATGCAAAGCAGCCTGGGTCATTTAAATGTTATTTTTGTGTAAAGGTAGACTTTACTATGGGGGTCAAAGGTCAAGCACAGCTGGGCCACAGGGGTTTTCCATCCTCTCGGCCCACTGTCAGAACAGTTCCTCTACAAAAGGAAGTTTCCATGATAGATTGGATGCACCTTTTTATCATATTACCCCCCTGTCATTCATGTGTGTTATGGAAGAATAGGGCAAGGTTGTTACTGACTGATGTAACTGATGCAGAATGTTTATGGCCTCCAAACCTGGTGTTGCAATGGAAACCTCTGGAACTGTTCTGTTCTGGCTGCAACATGGTGAAACACAGACACAGGTACCATACTGGTGGCATTTCAACCTTGCAATCAAGTAATAAAAACACTGCCATGAAACCCAAATTGGAGAAAGTTCAGTTCGGAGTGCAATCCCCAATCTCAACCCCATCATTATTAGTAATTGTTTGTCCCTTTTGAGCGAATGCAGTTTCTGCTCCAGTTTTTCAATGGCCATATTCTTATCGCTCAATATGGGAAATCCTTTGAGGCATTTTACTCAATCAGATAAGTGGTGGTTCTGTGGTGTGAAAAGCCCTGTTTTTGAGTGTGTGTGCGTGCGTGTGTGTCTATCGTCGTGGTGCAGGGAAAGGAATCTGAGTTTGCTGGACTGTGGAGAGAAGCAGTGACCCTGCAATCTCATGATCCACTTCAGACTGTGAATGCAGCCATTATGGTGTGGAACTTTAACTGGCTGGGCCGTTGAACGGTTCATGGTTTAGTTTATGACCCCTAGCCTCCAACCAGCTCCATCCAACGCCTGATCAACAGCAAAGACTGACACTCTTCTTGTTATATCTGTGCAGATGACGGAATGGAATGGCTGATAAAAGATTATTCCAGGTCAGAATTTTGACTCTGTCTGTCAGATTGAAGGAGATCCTTTGTATGCCACTCATGTCATAAATATTTTTGTGTCGTGTTAGGGACAGGGAAACACTGTTCTCTGAAGAGTTCATAAGGAGACTGCTCCAAAGGACCATGGGGCATCTTATTGGCCGTCTTCCCACAGAAGCTGTAGAGCCAGGTTTTCCAGGACAGTGATTTGACAGGAGACTATGTTCAGGCTTGGACATGATCCTCTATTGAAAAGGAGAAAATAGGGTATTATCTTGATTTCATAGTGAAAAGTTGAGTCCTTTCAGATAATTAAGTCAAGATGCTGTGGGTTTAATTCCCAAATGCCCCAGTAATGGTTGTAGGGATTTTAGTTTTTTCAATAGTGGGTCTTTCAACAGATGTGGTACCATGCCAGTCTTTTCCATTTTAGTCATTGTTATCTAGAGCACCTTACAGGATAAATTATGGTTAAGTGCCTTGCTCAAGGGCTTATCGACATATATTTCACCTAGTTGGCTTGGGGATTTGAACAAGCAACTTCTGGTTACTGGCTCACCGCTGTTAACCGCTAGGCTACCTGCCACCCATTTCTTGCAGTTGGTAGAGTGGTGTCAGGGCCTATGCCTGTTTTCACTCACCATCTGTGCTGTATACACTGTAAGACCATAAGTGGTATAGGCCTACTTCTCACTGTAGCTCTTTTCCAGCCAAAATCATTGGGTATTCACTATTCAGCTCTCCAGGATAGCAGTACTGTTCTCTATTAAGGGCTATTATAATGATTGAGCATGGAAAGCAATGCTATGAGTCATCCTTTCCAACCCCAATCCCCATCCCCAGTCAGCCCTGGCCTCAATCCTAGCCACAGCCTGGGCAGCAGAACTACTGAATGAAGCATTTTAGGGGGAAATCGCATGATTATCTTCCCTGGTAGCTAACCCCACTGCAGAAACCTCACTACTTCAGTTGGAGCCATTCTATTTTTCTTTATTAGGTGAGAAAACTGGTGCAGGGGGGGGGGGGGGGGTTGATGATGTGGTTGGAAAGACTGTATGAAAGAGAGACAGACAGACAGACAGACATAGAGAAAAAACATCTGCTCATTCAGCTTCACTACAGTTAGTTTGCACGGACCTAGGGCAGGACAGCAACCACAGAGGGAATTACGCCTGCTTACAGAGCTGCTATAGATGGAACAAAATGAGGTTGAACAATACAGAATGGTACATTTACAGTGTGGGAATCTTTTCTATTTGAGAATGAGGTGAAAGGGGAGTCTGTGTGCTCCTTCACCCCCTGGCAGGTGGGCTCTATGTCTCCTCCTATAATGTCAGTGGTAGTATCAGGCCAGGGCAGGACAACCAATCCTCCACACACTCAAAACTGGGACAGGAATTGGTTGCCATGGAGACATTGGAAGCAAGTTCCAAAGATTTTTCACAGGAGGTTGGATCTCCTGGCAAGTTTCGTCTGTGTACAAGTCTGACTGCATGGTGTTTGACTGGTCATTGGAGCCCATAGCAACATGGTTGGTGTATTACCACTATTCATTTCTCCTTCAAGAACAGAAGGCAATTTTTTTCTGAGCAACACAAGTTGATTTATAACATCAATATAGTTCCTTTCCTCAAAAATAATAAACCCAAAGCAAGAGGGTTTTCTAAATCACATCCCCTAACCAAGAACATATCATGTTTATCAAATCACTGGAGGCTGTTCCTTAAATCTCTCAATGATTCATGTGTTTTTGCTTCCAGAAAATATTGTAGCTAATAATTAGATATAGCTTTTCATGTTTCTAAGGCAATGGCTTGAAGTTTATTTTCATGAGTAATTTGTTTGTTATCATTTTGGTTGTCATGTTGAATTTGGATGGAGGCATACAATAAAGTATTTCTCTGTGGCTGAGCGACAACTTTTCTGGCAAAGCTTTCTTGAGTTCACTGGTGATGCCATGGAATTATAGTTTGTGTCTGTGAATAAAGGGATGCATTCTACTTTCAACTCATTCCTGCATTTGAAAGAAAACAGCTCAGGTTCGATTCTCATCATTTCCACAAAAGTCCAAGCAATTTACGTAATTGGTTCAAAGTGGGTCATTCTAGCAGCAGCCAGACAGTTGAGATCCAAAAGTCCGATAGCCATTGGAAAGTACTGTCTGTTCTGCTGTGTGTGTGTGTGTGTGTGTGTGTGTGTGTGTGTGTGTGTGTGTGT